>NC_134826.1:82973421-83273421 GCF_004210375.1 Tachypleus tridentatus | reverse complement strand
AATGGTGATAGATTGAAACAACCAACCACACAGTTATAGTAATTTTAACATGTGAAACAGCATGTAATACGAATTCATCTTTCTTCCTTCTATTTCCCTGATAGAACAGCGGTAAGTCATCTGATTTACACTGCTAAAATCAGGGGTTCGATTCCCCTCTGTGGACACAACAGATAGACTTTCTAAGATATCTCAAAATACTTTCAGATAGGTTAAAAACACGGGAGTATTTTGTTCGTTTATTTTAATGGAAAGCTAAGCAATAAGTTAACAGTGTTCTGCCCACTATCAGAAATCAAACCTCGGATTTTACGTGTTGAAATACGTGTATGTTAGCAAGAAGTTACGGTAATCAATGACAGCAAACCAGAGTTCAGACTAGTCTAGATTCTTATTTAATGAGGCCGAGCATTGAATGCTGATTATAATGCTCGACTGGCATCATTCGGGTCGAAGGTTCTAATCCCCATCATCGAGCATGCCATGAGTCTTATAATGTAACGGTCAATCCCATTAATCATTGGTAAAAAAAACAGTTGGTGGTGGGTGGTGTTGACTCTCTGCTTTCCCTTTCGTCTCTTACTTCGAAATTAGAGATGGCTAACGCATATAGCGCTTGTGTAGCTTTGCCCTAAATTCAAGCCAAACTTACCTAATATGGAACCGAAATGAAAAAAAGAATTAGGCCATTCATAAATGGGTTTAAATTTATATTTTTTAGATAATTCAAATGCATATTGAAGGAACAACTTCTATGTACTCGGTTCGATTTTATAAGCCCCAGTGACATAGTGGTATGTCTGCGGACTCACAACACTAGAAACCAGGATTTGATACCCGTGGTGGTCAGAGTACAGATAGCCCATTGTGTACCTTTGTGCTTTTTTACAAACAAACAAAATCGATTTAGATTGGTTTTGTTTTCCTTTGTTAATTAAAGTATTGTATTTCTTATTTTTCACAAGTTCTACGTTTTTTTATTTTCAGAGTTATTTTTAGATATATTTTATTCATAGGTTTCATTGCTGTAGGGTTTTGTTTGTTTGCTTGCTTTTTCTTTTTTGTTTTATTTTCATGATTTTTCCACTTAAACGTTAAACAAAAATATAAACTACAATAAATAGATAGATTGATGCAGTCCGTGTACATTTTAGCATATATTTAGAAACATCTTATTTCACAAATGATTTTATAGAGTCTCGCGTCAAAATTAAAATTCTTGAAAAATAAATTAAAAATTGAAACTATATAGATATGGAAAGACAACTCTTTCTTTTTTACAAGTTTCTCAGTAATTCAATATTTTCTCTACATTTGTAGAGTATGTCAAGAAGTCTCATACTTCTTTTTGTTGTTTTCTTAATTTTCTCGACATTAGGAAGTTCCCAACTAGATAGGACTAGTATTTTGAACTACAATCCAATTCATAAATACTGTCCATCTTTTCAAAAATATTATTAAAGTAAGAGCCGATATAAATTATACGCCTTCAGTAAGCTCAAAAGTAATTTTCTATTCTTACGTGTTGTACGTTATGGCTTTTTTATCTTGTTCTGTATTATAATATGTTGTACGTTATGTCTTTTGTCTTGTTCTGTATTGTTACATGTTGTACGTTATGTCTTTTTTTCTTGATCTGTATTGTTACATGTTATGTCTTTTTTTCTTGTTCTGTGTTGTTACATGTTATGTCTTTATATCTTGATCTGTATTATTACATGTTGTACGTTATGTCTTTTTTTCTTGATCTGTATTGTTACATATTATGTCTTTTTATCTTGTTCTGTATTGTTACATGCTGTTCGTTATGTGTTTTTATCTTGTTCTGTACTGTTACATGTTATACGTTATGTCCTTTTTATCTTGTTCTGTATTGTTACATGTTATACGTTACATCTATCTATTTTGTTCTGTATTGTTACATGTTATACGTTACATCTTTCTATTTTGTTCTGTATTGTAACATGCTATACTTTATGTCTTTTTCTTGTTCCGTATTGTTACATGTTGTACATTATGTCTTTTTTTCTTCTTCTGTATTGTAACATATTGTACGTTATGTCTTTTTTCTTCTTCTGTGTTGTAACATATTGTACGTTTTGTTCTGTATTGTTGTATGTTATGTCTCTTTTTCTTGTTCTGTAGTGTTAGATTATTTACTTTATCAGTAGTGTCTTTTTCTCTTGTTCTGTATTATTGCAAACGAGGTCTGTTAAAAAATACGCGGGCTGACGTCATAAAACAAAATGTACTTTATTTAGAAGTTACAGGTCTGGGACCCCTTCAAAGTACTCTCCTCCCCAACGCACACACTTATCCCAACGGTGTTTTTACTTGTTGAAACAGTCCTGGTACGCTTCTTTTCTAATGTCCTCCAGCTCCTTCGTCGCATTTTCCTTAATCTCGGGAATCGTCTCAAATCTTCTTCCTTTCAAGGATCTTTTGAGTTTGGGGAACAAGAAAAAATTGCAAGGAGCAAGGTCAGGTGAGTAGGGGGGGTGGGGAAGAACAGTGATCGAGTGTTTGGCCAAAAACTCACGAGTTCTGAGGGCTGAATTTCGCAGCAACGCGGTGCATCTTCAATTTTTCGGTCAAAATCTCGTAAGAAGATCCAACTGATATCCCACACTCTTCAGCAAGCTCCCTGACAGTCAGACGTCGATTTAGGGTGTTGATTTTGTCGACGTGTGGGTCGTCAGTTGACGTAGAAGACGTCCAGGACGCTCATCATCTAACAATGGACTGTCGACCATCTTTAAAACTTCATGCCACTTGAAACATGCCGTACGCTTCATAGCAACATCACCGTAAGCCGTGTTTAGCATAGCAAAAGTTTCAGTCGCAGATTTTCCAAGTTTAACACAAAATTTCACAGCAAGTCGTTGCTCCTTCAGATCATTCATTCTGAAATCCGCAAAACGAAAAAATCGCACTTCATTTAAAACCGCGTAGCTAATACACAAATGAAGATATCTGCAATCGGGAAATGGCGTCGTAATCAGCTGATCTGTGCAAACCTAGCGACACCAAGCGGATTCTCCTGGAACCAACTGGAGCCGCGCAATTCAAATAGTCCGCGTATTTTTTGAACAGCCCTCGTATTGTATGTTTTTTATTGTATTTTTCTCTTTTTCTGTATTATTACATATTGTATGTCTTTTATTATATTTTTCTCTTTTTCTGTATTATTACATATTGTATGTTTTTGATTGTATTTTTCTCTTTTTCTGTATTATTACATATTGTATGTTTTTGATTGTATTTTTCTCTTTTTCTGTATTATTACATATTGTATGTCTTTTATTGTATTTTTCTTTTTTCTGTATTATTACATATTGTATGTTTTTATTGTATTTTTCTCTTTTTCTGTATTATTAAATATTGTATGTTTTTATTGTATTTTTCTCATTTCCTATATTCCACATATATTATTTTATTTTTTATTTTTTAAAAGCAACATAAAATTCAACAAGTGGAGGCCAACTTCTTCTCTTTCATCGATCTAAACCCACTGTTGCATTTTAATATGACATAAGATACTTGAAAATCTATAATCAATATATATCTTAATTATATAAGCTTGGCCTATCAGATAGCGTACCTGAATTGTGAATCTGAGAGTTCACGGTTTGGGTCCCGTTTCACAAAGATGCACGTTTCACCCGATGTGAGTGCTCTTTCAGAGTCAATGCCAAATCCCAGTTCTTAGCCGAACATTTCTTTCTTTTTCAAACAAAACTATACTCTGCTCGCTATAGATATCAAACCCTAACCTTTAGCGTTGTAACTGTTAAACTTACCGCTGAGTCACCAGAGGCTAGTCTCACAAGAGGAGCCCAAGATGAAACGGCTGGTACTGTTGGCTAGTTGCCTTCCCTTTAGGGGCGGTATTAAATAGGCATTCCTTAGATATTTTTGTGTTAAATTTCTATACAAACAAATATAATACAGTATTTATAAAACCAAAACAAAATCAAGTATACTGTAATAATGTTTCTGTAGATTATTATTTTATAAGGAGACTTGATTATAGTCTCCAAAAATGTGCAAAATCAAATAAAACTGTGAATCGTTCAACTAAATCTTTTCATTCTGTATTTTCTCATTCTTGTTTAATTCAGGCGATTTTTGAACAATTAGATCAACTGATGTACATCAATATAAACATTACAATGCTATAAAAATACCTCTAATAATATAAACATTACAATGCTATAAAAATACCTCTAATAATATAAACATTACAATGCTATAAAAATACCTCTAATAATATAAACATTACAATACTATAAAAATACCTCTAATAACATAAACATTACAATGCTATAAAAATACCTCTAATAATATAAACATTACAATACTATAAAAATACCTCCAATAATATAAGCTTCAGAATGCTATAAAACTACCTCTAAAAATACAAACATTACAATTCTATATAAATACCTTCAATAATATAAATATTATTATGCTATAAGAACATCTAAACATAAGATATAATCGAATTTTGCGATCCATACAGTATAAATTGTTAAGTGTTTTAGTTGGATGTATTTTATTGTTTTTTTTTTTAAATAAGTAAATAAAGGTGCAGTTACATCGCACAACTGCTTGCGGTTTCATCAGAAATCATGGCCAAGCATGGCCAGGTGGTTAGGGTGCTCGACTCGTAAACCAAGGGTAGTGGGTACGAATTCCCGTCACACCAAATATGCTCGCCCCTTTCAGCTATGGAGGCGTTATAATGTAACGGTCAATCCCACTATTCGTTGGTAAAAGAGTAGCCCAAGAGTGAGCGGTGGGTGATGAGGACTAGCTGCATTCCCTCTATTCTTACTCTACTAAATGAGGGACGGCTAGAGCAGATAACGCTGTGTAGCTTTGCGCGAAATTCAAAAATAAACAAACAAATTAATAGAAATTCCGCCCCTCGTGGTTCAACGTTCTTGTTTCAAAAATCTTTAAATTCCAATGATACTGGAACTTAAAAAAAAACAGGAAGGAAAAAATTGGACAAGCTCTGCCTGGAAAACTGTTTTATAGTTGAAATAAAAAAATTGGACAAGCTCTGTGTGGAAAACTGTTTGATAGTTGAAAGGAAAAAACTGGACAAGCTCTGCCTGGAAAACTGTTTGATAGTTGAAAGGAAAAAATTGGACAAGCTCTGCCTGAAAAACTGTTGATAGTTGAAAGGAAAAAATTGGACAAGCTCTGCCTAAAAAACTGTTTGAAAGTTGAAAGGAAAAAATTGGACAAGCTCTGCCTGAAAAACTGTTTGAAAGTTGAAAAGAAAAAATTGGACAAGCTCTGCCTGAAAAACTGTTTGAAAGTTGAAAGGAAAAAATTGGACAAGCTCTGCCTGAAAACTGTTTGAAAGTTGAAAAGAAAAAATGGACAAGCTATGCCTGAAAACTGTTTGAAAGTTGAAAGGAAAAATTGGACAAGCTCTGCCTGGAAAACTGTTTGAAAGTTGAAAGGAAAAATTGGACAAGCTCTGCCTGGAAAACTGTTTGAAAGTTGAAAGGAAAAAATTGGACAAGCTCTGCCTGAAAAACTGTTTGAAAGTTGAAAGGAAAAAATTGGACAAGCTCTGCCTGAAAAACTGTTTGAAAGTTGAAAGGAAAAAATTGGACAAGCTCTGCCTGGAAAACTGTTTGAAAGTTGAAAGGAAAAAATTGGACAAGCTCTGCCTGGAAAACTGTTTGAAAGTTGAAAGGAAAAAATTGGACAAGCTCTGCCTGAAAAACTGTTTGATAGTTTCTGAGACTCTAGAATGAATTTTGAGAAAAAATCGCGAACGGTGTTGTTACTATATTTTCAAACCGACCAAATTGAGGAGATTACAATGACATTTATTTAAAGAAGTGTTGTTGTTATTTTCAAGCATGAAACTGAAAGCACGTGCAAGCTATTGTCCCCCCCCCATTTGCTGTAGTTAATGCTCCCTATTTCTCTGAGAATTTTTCGATGGCTTGTATCCAAAACAACAGAAGATCAAACAACCCAACATCAATATACACTTGAGTTATAATGTTATTGTTTGTCAATACATTTACTTGTGATTGGAGAGTTCTCTGAGCCATCCCATCCTTCTTAGTCTTAGTGATAATAAGAAATAAAAAATGCTATCAACGCTCAGCTTCCTCGAAGCGTTTTTACCGCATCTAAAACTCGCACAGTTACATTTGCAAAAGTAATATGAAACGAATTGACGTTTGTGTACGTACAAACACTGTTCATTCACTTTAGCAGAAATAAACTTCAGAAATGTCGTGCTTCATGCTTGTTTGTTTATGATTAAGCACAGAGCTACGCAAATGAGATATCTGTGCTCTGCTCATCACGATTACCGAAACCCGGTTTCTAGTGTTGTAACTCCGCAGAAGTGCCACTGTACCACTGGCGGTTGGGGTGGCAAAGTTTCAAGATTATTTGTTTTTGATTGTTTGTTTAGACTTTTGCGCAAGACTACACAAGGGCTATATGCACTACCCATTCCTGACTTAGCAGTATAAGACTAGAGGGAAGGCAGCTAGTCATCACTACCCACCACCAACTCTTTGACAACTCTTTTTACAAAAGAATGGTAGGACTGACCATTACATTATAACTCCTCAAGGCTGAAAGAGCAAGTGTGTTTGGTGTTACGGGGATTCGAACCAGAGACCCTCAGATTACGGGCCAAGTTTAAAGAAGCAGTTACAAATGAGTGACATTCTAAAAAAGTAAACGTATCATAACTTCATTTTCTTTTAAATGTCTGTAGTGTATTATAATAATATAAGACAACTCATTATGCTGGTAAGAGTGCTGGGACAAGCTGGAAACCTCAAAGATGACGTAAGAATGCAAATGTGTATTGTGAATCTGCATGTGTAACAACAACTCTGGCAGGAAATATTTCGTATAATGAAATAACATGCAGCACTTTCACCTTCTATTAACTTATTAAACTTTGGACTCTGTTTATTTGCAATAAAACTATCAGCGAAATTTGTGTTATATTATTTACAGCGCCCCCTAGTGGCACAGCGGTACATCTGCGGAAATACAAAGCTGAAATCCGGGTTTCAATACTCGTGATGGATAAAGCACAGATAGCCCATTGTGTAGCTTTGGGCTTAATTGCAATCAAACAAGCTATTTACAATAATTTATTTCTTTATTACAACTAACGTTATAGATTAGTTTTTCCAATTAATTACACCTAGCTCAACAAAAGCCCACAGTAGCACGTTTGCGGACTTACCCCGCTAGAATCCGAGTTTCGTTACCCGTGGTGAGCAGAACACAAATAACACTTTGTGTAGCTACGCGTTTAACTAGAAACAAATAGGCAATTTCAACGAAAAATATATATATATGTTTAACAAGATAGCGGAAACTTTAGACAAACCATTTTAAACCTGGCTACGGCGTTCCAAATCAATTTGCAAGCTTCGAAAACATTTATAAAAAGGAAAAAATATGAGAGTACAGTTCTTATGAGATTTCTGGTACCTAGAGTGTATAATAAAATATCTTTTTTTTTTTTTCGTTCATCGGTCTGTACACATAAAAATACTGCTTTGCCAGTCCTACATATATATATATATTATCTATTACCTCTTAATCTTTAAAGCACCGATGTGCAGTGCATTATATGTCACGTGATCTTTATGCTTGGGGCGCTACAATCGAAAGCATTTGGCACGTGGCCTAACCAGGCAGAACCACTCGTGTTTTTTTTTTTTTCATTTGCTTTTTTGTTAGTGATGGTACATTTTTTCTCTCAAAACACCTTACATTGTAGATGCACTATTACAAATATGTTGTTGTTTAAAAATGGTAATATTTAATATAGTTTACGTTTTTGTAAAGACATTACTAAAAGTTTTAATGATATTAGAAAAAAACCAAAACAAACGTCGATTGAGCTGTTTATGCTATTTCTCTCTGTCTAACTATCAGTGAAGTAACTCCATTCACTTTCACCTCAAATTTCAATATGTGGTAAAAAAACGTCTACCTTACGAGGGCCCGGCACGGCCAAACGTGTTAAAGCGTTCGTGTCGTAATCCGAGGGTGACGGGTTCGAATCACGGTCGCGCCAAACATGCTCGCCCTTTCAGCCGTGGGGGCGTTATAATGTAACGATCAATTCCACTAGTCGTTGGTAAAAGAGTAGCCCAAGAGTTGCCGGTGGGTGGTGATGACTAGCTGCTTTCCCTCTTACACTGCTAAATTAGGGACGGCTAGCGCAAATAGCCCTCGGGTAGCTTTGCGCGAAATTCAAAAACAAATCTACCTTACGAACTGAGAACGATCTCGAGCACTAGTTTGTAACCTCTTCAAACAAACCTGAAAAAAAATGCAAAATCTGCCGAAAACAGTTAGTTCTTCTTAGTAACAAAGCAAACTTCATATATATTTTCATTTTCTACAGTTGACCTCCAGCTAAGTCCGGTAAGTCTGGAGAATTATAACATTAAAAACCGAGTTTCGATACCCGTAGTGGGTGCTTTACACATAGTTCATTGTAGAGCTTTAGGGTTGGTAACAATTAAATTAACAAATAAGATCTGTAGAAGTGAAACTTAACAGCCAACATTTTCCTTCTTTTATTTAACATATAACAATGGTTTCCATATAATGGTAACTATAACGACTAAATATCTCAAAAGGCTATAAATAAAGTACGAAAGTGTCGAAATTAATTTACAAAGAGAAATACAATGTAATTCCGATGGCAGGCTCAAACAACGTTCGTTTGTTTCAGATCAAAGCCACACTAGACTATCTGCTATGTCTACCTTGGGGAATCGAATTCCGGGTTTTAGAGCTGTAAATATATAGGCTTACTGTTGCCCTCCTGGGGATTCCAAAGTGTGTTTATTAGATATTTTTGTTAAACAGATTCGGCATTCTTCCATGAACAGGTAGGAAAAGTAAGTCCCTGGGTGCGTCAAAAGAGTAACAGTCAAATCCCATTCTTCCGTCAGAGTAGCCCAATAGCTGGCGATAGGTGATGTTGACAACTGTTTTTCCTCTAGTTCGCCAATTCGTGTAGCTTTCCGTGAAATTCGACAAGCAACCACTGTCTCAACCGGTTTCTTTTCTCATGATCACATGGCTAGATTGAGACAATTTTTGTGCGTGTGTTTTTTGTTGTTGTTTTTTTGCGAGGAAAGTTCGACCTTCATCAAAAACCCTGGTCAAATATGAGCATAAATACGTGTGTGTGTGTGTCTCACATTCAATGGACTATTCGAGTATAACGAATAAAACCACACCAAACCTGTAAAATATTTCCTGTTCTGCTTTGTAACAGAAGTCCACAACGGCGTTTACTCATGACGAATATAAGAACAACACAAGTTCTTCCCTCCAGTTATTAAAACTAATAAAGAAAATTCACTTATATCCAGGAAACAAGCTTGAAGTGATTCTCGGGCAGACGTTGATAAATAATGCACCAAAGACACTGCTTTATCGGACGTGTCTCTTGGTGAACTTACGTTTCTCGAACGTTTTTTTTATTAGATTTTTGTTTGGTAGATTTTACTGCACATTAAATATGCTATGTATCCTCATACTCCGAGAGAGGATTTCTTTTTATAATTCTGACATTTTTATAATATCTTTCTCGTAAATAAATATATATATACTTCTTACTTAATACTTTTTGTCTTCTGAACTTTACAGTATTATCACTAAATCTCAAAAGTGTATAAAAACTAGAGAACAACATGAAATATATTACTATTGTGAACCAACATTCAAATTTTTCTGTTGATTAGTTTCTACATCAATGCCTCTTAGCTTAGAATATCTTATATATGCAGTATTTGTTGATACTCATTTTTAAAAAAGCCACTGCCCCCAATGACTCAGCGGTATGTCTGCGGACTTACAACGCTAAAAACCGGGTTTCGATACCCGTGGTGGGCAGAGCACAGATAGCCCATTGTGTAGCTTTGTGCTTAATTCAAAACAACAACAACAAAAAAAAGCCATAAAACTGAATGTAGTATTAACAGCAGTTATAAAAGGCTAAAATAGGCCCGGCATGGCCATTTGGTTAAAGCATTCGACTCTTAATCCGAGGGTCGCGGGTTCGAATCCCCGTCACACCAAACATGGTCACCCTTTCAGCCGTGGGGGTATTATAATGTGATGATCAATCCTACTATTCGTTGGTAAAGGAATAACCCAAGAGTTGGGGTGAAGACTATATGTCTTCCCTATAGTCTTACACTGCAAAATTAGGGACGGTTAGCGCAGATAGCCCTCATGGAGCTTTAAGAAAAAAACAAAACAAACCAAGAGCTGGAATAAATTTATTCATTTTTAAGTTTTAGTGAAACAAAAAGTTTTGTTTGAATTTCGTGTAAACTTTCATCAAGTCTATCTGCGCTATTCGTTCCTACCTTGGCAGCGATAGATTAATACATAGGCAACTAGTATACTCCACCCATCACCAACTCTTCAGATACTCTTTTTACCAATGAAAAGTGGATTTCACCGTCACATTATATTGCCCTCACGGCAGAAGAAACAAGCATATCCGGTGTGACAGGGTTTCGAACCAGTGATCCGAAGATTGTCCTAACCACTAAGCCTAACCAAGCCTCCCGAAGAACACTGTTTGATATGTTTTTTGCCTCTTCACTCTTACTTACTTTCTACATATGGAGCCATTCAGTGGCACAGCGGTAAGTCTGCGAACTTATACCTCTAGAAACCGGGTTTCGATACCCGTGGTTGGCACAGCGCAGATAGTCCTTTGTGTAGCTTTGTGCTCAATAATATACAAACACCTACACATAAATACAAATTACTTCCGTTTATACTCCATGCAAAAACATGTTTTTATGATCTCTGTTCCTGTTTCATATACAACCAGATTTTTCATTATCTCTGTTCTCATTATTCTCATTACCTATATTCTTGAACCATGTATAAACAGTTTTTCTTGTCCCCTGTTCATGTTTCATGTATAAACGATTTTTTTTTTAAATCTGCTATGGTGAATTCCTTCTACAAACAGACAAAACATGATTATATTCAATTATATTTGAATTTGACATAAGACATTATTTTAGGCTTATTGTTTATTTCAACATTAATTTCTTAATTTAGCCTATTAGGGATTTAAAACAATTAGAAGACAGTGTAATAATGGCAGTTCAACCTCAATATATTTGCCAAATTCTTTGCCATGGTTTTGTCCTCAACGCAAAGCTACACGGGGAGTTATATATGTCCTGCTCACCACAAAACAAATATTGAATGTAATATATCACTTACGTAATTTTGTAGATGTCTTAACGGAAATGTCCATGAAAGAAGAACAAAAGTAACCATGACGACTACACTGACCAATAAACGAACCTTATCTATTCCACAATTTCTAGGCCCAACTAATGTTGCGAGATATATACTTCTCTGTCCACGGGTTTGGCTCAGAATCAAAACACAGTTATTGCGTAATCAGTGGCTTTATTTTCTGACTAGTTTCGCGTGCACTTGTGAAATTAAACATGGATAAGTAATTAACAAAATGTTGGAAGTTCAGTTTCAAAGCGTCTACTAATATAATAATATACTCTTCACAACAAGAAACGCAAAAGGGATATTTTTGTTATTTTAAAGCGAAATATATGTAATAACGTTACAAGCTCAGAGTATGTGATGTTACACGTGTTAAGGCACTGATTGTCAGACCAAAATGACAAAAAAGTTGTGCACTTGGAAAACGGAGGAAAACATCGGATTTTTTGCCAAAACGCATTCGTGTCCAATAAATTTGTTTGAGAGATCTGCATGTTCTGCAAGTGCAACATATGCAAAATCCCTATAAAAGTGACAGGTTCTCGGTTTCCGTAGCTCAGTGTTAAGCCACCGACACGCAATACAGTTACGCCAAGACTGACTGAAGCACAACGCAACAACGCCATTGGTCGCTTGGAAGCAGGCGAATCACAATCAGATGTTGCCAGAGCTGTGAATATCCACCCAAGCACCATCACAAGGCTATGGAATCGTCACCAACAACATGGATCAACTCGTGATCGTCCACGATCTGGCAGACCTCGTGTGACCACGCCCGCGCAAGATCGCAACATCCGGTTACGTTACCTTCGGGATAGGACCACAACTGCAACGTCTACTGCCTCGCCATACCAGGGCTGTGTAGGATTTCCGATCAGACAGTACGCAACCGTCTACGAGATGCAGGAATCCGACCTCGACGTCCAGTCAGAGGCGTCATCCTCACCAAGCAACATCGTCAAGCACGGCTGTAGTGAACTCGGGCACATCGGGTATGGCCTCATCGACGATGGAGGCATGTTTGGTTCAATGATGAATCACGTTTTATGCTTCGTAGGCAGAATGGAAGGACTCGTGTTTACCGTCGCCGAGGTGAACGTTTTGCAGCAAACTGTGTGCAGGATGTTGACAGATTTGGTGGTGGCAGCGTCATGATGTGGGCTGCCATCGCCTACAATGCCAGAACAGACCTTTTGCGCATTCGAGGGAATCTCACGGCTCAACGATACGTCGACGAGATTCTTAGGCCCCATGTGCAACCCATCATGGTGAACGTCAACGACGTTTTTCAACATGACAACGCCCGTCCTCACACAGCCCGACTCACCATTGTCTTCTTGAGACACCGCAACATCAACGTTCTTTCCTGGCCCTCCAGATCACCAGATTTAAACCCCATCGAACATCTTTGGGACGAGTTGGACCGACGTCTGCGACGGCGACAACCTCAACCGCAGACTCTACCTCAGCTTGCAGCAGCTTTGTAGGCTGAGTGGACAGCCATTCCACAGGATGTGATTCGCCATCTCATCGCTTCCATGGGCAGGAGATGCCAAGCAATTATTGATGCTCACGGGGGGCATACTCGTTATTGACGTTGAGTGACGTTAAACTTCACCTAGTGAGCGTGGACTTCGCCTTTGCAGACTTTGGATGTTCAGCAGTGAATGTGCAAAGTTTTACACATGTCATACAGAACTACCCGAAATAAACTTGTTAACAATTTGTCTCATATTTTGCCTTTTGCGTTTCTTTTTTTGCAGAGTATATAACATAATACTAATACAATAATATAACATAATACTTATATAATAATATAACATAATACTAATATAATAATATAACATAATACTAATATAATAATATAGCATAATACTAATATAATAATATAACATAATACTAATATAACAATGTAGCATGATACTAATATAATAATATAACATAATACTAATATAATAATATAACATAATACTTATATAATAATATAACATAATACTAATATAATAATATAACATAATACTAATATAATAATATAGCATAATACTACATAATATAATAATATAACATAATACTAATATAACAATGTAGCATGATACTAATATAATAATATAACATAATACTAATATAATAATATAACATAATACTAATATAATAATATAACATGATACCAATATAATAATATAACATGATACTAATATCATAATATAGCATAATACTAATATAATAATATAGCATAATACTAATATAATAATATAACATGATACTAATATAATAATATAACATGATACTAATATAATAATATAACATGATACTAATATAATAATATAGCATAATACTAATATAAATACAAAATGAAATTTTCATCTTGTAGTAGCACTTCACAAAATTTGGAATGATTGCATAAAATTAAAGGTGAGAAAACTTTCTAATATTAAATTAAACATCAGCCATAAAATCTAGAAATAAAGTTAAATTATATAGATTGGATTGACAATTTACTAGAATTATGTTCCATATACTTATAATAACTGAGAAGTTTAGCTACATAGAGAAGTCTTCATTGCAAACCATAAGGGAATCCTCAATAGCCATGGCATTTCAAATTCTATTGGCAGAATTAGAGTAAATTAATCTATTAGACATTGGGCGTGTTCAAATACAACAGTCAAAAGGATTTGATCTCTTGATACCAAAAGTGTAATTAAGTCTCAATCGGTCCATAAATGACGGAGTCATGAACTAAAAGTTTGTACTTGTAAATCTCAGAGACATTTTACGAGCCGCTGTGCCGAGACTAAAAATTGATACATGATAGAAATTGAACAACAAACAAGTAGAGAGATAGAACTTTGATTGTTTGATATGGAAATGAGTTCACATATGTGTTCCATTTTAAATTGTAAGCGAAATCTGCAACTGTAGTACTTGTACAACTAAGCTGAGGTACAAAGATTTTCTTTGTTTTAAACTTCGTGTAAAGCTACACGATGGCCGTATGAATTAACTGTCCCTAATATAATAATGATAGACTAGAGGGAAGGCAGATGGTCAACGCCACACTCACCGTCAACTCTTGAGCTACTCAAAAAAAAACCAACGAAGGGATTGAGCGTCACATTATAATGTCCCTACGGCTGAAAGAGCGAGAACATACAGTGACGAGGATTCGAATACGTGACCTTAAGAATACAAGTCAAGCACTCTATCCACCAGTTCATGCCAAGCCTTAAATATATACATATAGCTCAGTTTTAGCTGCAAGGAAACATAGAACAATGGCTTGAAATTGTCTAAGAAAATAGAAAAAAATTATGAATTGCTTTCATTAAAATCATTTTAAATCAAAATGGCCATTATTTAAGTAAAATCCGACCTTATAATTTTTAAGTGTCATTATTAAGTGACTTCTAATTAACACCAACTTCAGACCAGAGCAAGCAATGTACTTAGAGCAAAACTAAAAATTAATTTGGTCATCAGTACAACTAATTAAGTATAATCTAACTAACCACCATTTCCAATAAATATTGAAAAGAATACAAACTTTGGGTTGGAAAAGCCTTTGATTTTTTTTCTCTTCAAATATTCTGAAGTAAGAAAGCAATGAACAGTCGAGAGCTTTAGAAAGTGTCCACTCTTTGTTATTGATAGGTTAAGTTATAAGCAGCGCTATATATATATGAATACGTAGTAGTGAGAGTTTTTTTTAATAAACAGTATAAGTTATATGTTTATAGTATTTTCACTGCTTTAAGCCTACTCGAAAAGTGTAAAATGAAACCTAAATTTATAATTTTCAATTATTTGAAAACTAGCTGTGATTTATAGAAAAAAAAGAAAAAAGGTATAATTTAGACGTGGTTCCAGATGTTTAATTAATTGATAAGATGTAATTTACAGCAATTTTATTTCGTTTTCTGATGAGCAAATAACACCGGTTCGTTCTTTTTTATCGCAGAAATTTAGTTACATAAATGTTTCAAGTTTATTGTAAATATTAGATTAATTTCCGTTGTTCAGTTGGAGATGCTTTTTTATTTGAGCCGCTAGGTGGCGCTCCATGGACCAATTCAAACCTCAGTGTAACAGATAGGTGTAAATTTGTAAACAAAGTACGAACGTCAATGTATTTGAATGTAGACAACAACGGTTGGAGACGTTATTTTATTCGTACCTCGAGGTGGCGCTTCGTGATCCAATTCAAACCTCAGTGTAACAGGTACGCGTAAATTTCTGAACAACGAATGAAGGAATTTGAATGAAAACTTTTACTTTGAAACAAACATTTTATTACGTAATCAAGGTTTAAAAGTGACTTTCAGCGAAGTGTGTGGACATTTAGATCTTAAAACGTTTAAAAATACTTATTGAACATTTTAACATTTTGTAAGTATCTACAAGTTTCCCTGAAAGTCATCTTTAAAACGGTTATTGCACCTTCAATTTCTTTCAAGGTGAAAGATGCGATTCAAATAACCGTTGGTTATATGTTGTATATATGTTTATACGTACTTGTAAAACAAATAATATTGGTTTCACGGGACACCACCAAGCGGTTCGAATGAAAGAACATCTCAAACTCAAAGATCAAAGTCCTTATAGAGCACCAATACTTCAACAACATGTTTCCCGCTGGTACAGCAGTAAGTCTACGGATTTAAAACGCTAAAATCAGGGGTTTGATTTCTAGGTGGCTTCAGCAGATAGCGTGTTTTGTGTTTTTTCTTATAGCAAAGCCACATAGGGCTATCTTCTGAGCCCACCGGGGGGAATCAAACCCCTGATTTTAACGTTACAAATACGTATACTTACCGCTGTAATAGCGGGGGCCACTTCAGCAGATAGACCAATGTAGCTTTGCTATAAGAAAATACACATACACTCTCAACAACATGTATAACAAGATATGTTGCGATAAAGGCTTCAGAATTATATGCTTAATTAACAGAGAATTATAAAACATGGGGGATAAAAGAAGCATTATAACTTACACGATTTAATGGTAATTAAATAGTATTGTATTTGACTTCTCAAATAATTCTAAAACAACTTCTATCTCCACAATATAAGAGATACTTTATGTGTGTACACTAAATACTGCTGTAGATCTGTGTATTTTAGGGCATGCTCGTCTTTCAGTTGTAAATGGATGTTGTTAAGTGATGCTCGATCCCATTATTTGATTAGAACAAAGATTTCCTCAGTCGTTAGCGAAAGGCGGTGTTTGGTTTTGGCAGGGTCCAATGGTCTATCACATGTAAACTGAAGACAGCTAGAGCAAAGAGCCATTGAATAACGTCGTGTGAACTCTGCCAAAACAAAAGAACAAAATATCCAGTTTTACTGCATAATTGAACTGTTTTACGTTATAATATCTATAGGTTGAAAATTATTTTAAAAAGCCGTTAGGCGACATAACGATTTGTAATGAAAATATAGTATCGTGTCGTATCTATGTTATTGAAAGAAATATTTGGTTATAAGTCTTAAAATTTTGCAAGCAATGTTTTGGATGTATTGTTTGTTTCTGAATCAGTGACAACACATAGGACATAATTGTTCATCTCCATTTCCCACACACTCCGCCCACCCCTCAATAACGATATTTAAGCTGCCCAAAAACTAACAAAAACTAAAAAGTAACGAATGGAGGCCCAGCATGGCCAGGTGAGTTAAGACGTTCGACTCGTAATCTGAGGGTCGCGGGTTCGAATCCACGCCACACTAAACGTGCTCGCCTTTTCAGCCGTGGGAGCGATATAATGTGAGGGTTAATCTCACTATTCGTTGGTAAAAGAGTAGCCCAAGAATTGGTGGTGGGTGATGTTGACTAGCTGTCTTCTCTCTAGTCTTACACTGCTAAATTAGGGACGGCTAGCGCAGATATCCCTTGTGTAATGAATGGGAGCCCCGCTATGTTTATCTTTCAAATTGATAACATTTTCGAAATCATGGATCACTAACCGAATTCCCATCACCAACTATTCGCGAAACAACAATTCCTTGACTGACTCATGAGGAGAGACCATGGTGATGGTGGTGGTAGTGGTGGTACATAATGTTTCCGGTAAGAATGATTACGACAAAACATATAGAAACAGCCTGATCCTAGTTACGGAAATGTGAGAAAGGCACAAATTACAACCAGAAGCGTCCTCGTGTAAAACTACCAAAAACAAAAATACCGATGCGTTTCTATGCAACGTTGCGTACTATTCGTCTGGTTTGTCGAACGATTGCTTTTGATAGCAAGTGACGAGAGATAACGCTGTTGAAACAAGTTGCTGATATCTTGAGGAGAATATGGAATTTTTGTCATGTATCCACAAATTGGTGAAACATGAACTACAGGTCTCAACTGTTTTAAGGAGTGTCATAATTTGTCACTGTCAGCAATGTAACAGAACTTGTCACTGTCTACTTGGTACTAATTTCCTCCAATGCTTAGAGGAAAATTCGTTTGATTTTTCAACAGTAAAATCCAGGGTTCGATTCCCCTGAGCCGGCATGGTCACGTGGTTAGGACGCTTGACTAACAGTCTGAAGGTCGCGAGTTCGAATCCCCGTTCCATCAAAAACGATCTCCTTTTCAACTGTGGGGGCATTATAATGTGTAGCTCAATCCCACTATTCGTTGGTAAAAGAGCAATCTGAGAGTTGGCGATGGGTAGTGAGGACCAGATGCCTTCCCTCTCGTCTTTCAACACTAAATTATGGACGGCTAGCGCGAATAGCTCTCGTGTGGCTTTGCGCGAAATTCAAAACAAACCAAAGAAATCAATTCCCAGTTAAAGACGGACAGCAGATAGCCTGTTGTGTAGCTTTGCTCTAAAACAAACAAACAAAAGTCAAACATTAGTCAAACTATAGAATTCTAACAGTATTCAAGAAAGTTCTAGAAAGCTCCTACCCTTTTCCAACTCGTAACCTTACATTCGTAATCCTTTGAAGTAAGTTTGTGATTTCTTTGTGTACGTACACAAAAAAGTACCAAACACTAATTGTACTCTGTTGTACTCACAGCTGTTAAATTATTTGCATTGGTAGACTTCAAAGTCGTTCCTCGGGTCATGTTAAACGCAGCAAATCGACTCGACAAATATCGTCTTCTCTTTTAATCGTCATTATCCTGAAGCTGTGTGACTTACTTTAGCAATTTACCGTAATGAAACACGTGGAAAGTGTCCATGTTCGAATACATATTGAAATCAAACTCATAATTCCGCAACTCCATGGTAGCAAATACTAGTATATACTCAACGTACGGTAGTGGCAGTAAAGCAAGTAAAAAGCGTACAGCCTTGCAGTAAATAACTTTCAAACTACACTCTACTCGTAATCCGAGAATCGCGGGTTCAAATCCCCTTACACCAAACATGGTCGCCCTTTCAGCCGTGAGGACGTTATAATGTGACGGTCAATCCCACTATTCGTTAGTAAAAGAGTAGTCAAATAGTTGACAGTGGGTGGTGATGACTAGCTGCCTTCCCTCTAGTCTTACACTACTAAATTAGGGACGGCTAGCACAGATAGCCCTCGTGTAGG
Source organism: Tachypleus tridentatus (assembly GCF_004210375.1). Taxonomy (NCBI): domain Eukaryota; kingdom Metazoa; phylum Arthropoda; class Merostomata; order Xiphosura; family Limulidae; genus Tachypleus; species Tachypleus tridentatus. Next base: position 83,254,563 of record NC_134826.1, on the reverse strand, counting down.
TTTGCACGAAATTGAAACAAACAAACAAACAAACCTAGTGACGTACATAATATATATATATACACACACATACAAAGAGAAATTATTTAACTTCTCACTAGTAAACCAGACAACCAACGTTTTCAAAGACGTTATATAAACATTTATCTCTGTTTAGGCCACGTTGTAGACCACGTTATAACTGACACATATACATCACGGAAAAAACAACTTCAGAGTGGCCCTACTGACAAAAACAAAATGCGGAAAATCAGTTTCACTGTAACCTTCTTGATAAAAATATATATATAACATAAAAGCCAACTTCACTGTGACCCTACTGACAAAGAAATACCGTGGGTTTCACTGTAACCTTATTGACAAAAATATATATAAGGGAAATCAACTTCACTTTTACCCTACTGACGAAGAAACTTATAATTTTTGCTCTAAACTTTAATGCAACGATGGCTTCCTTGAGAAATCTGTTTAGCAGCGATAGGAAAACTGATAAAATCTTTCCTTCTTATTCATAAATCAACATCAAAATAGTCCCATGGCGCGCGCAGGAATTTTTTTAGTAGCTTTGCTCAGATATGAATAAAATATCCATAGTCGTTTTGGGAGGTTTGTAAATCAAAAACAATAATAATAACAACATGAAAAAAATTAATTAATTTTGTCTAACAAACGGAAAATCAACTTTTGTGCTGTTACCAATACTTTAGAAACTTTCGCCATCGAGATATAACTCTTTTGAAATGTTAGAAAAACTTTTAAACTTACTATATCTACAATTCATGTTGGTCCGGCATAGCCATGTAGTTAGGGTGGTCGACTGTGTTGGTCACAGCTTCGAATCCCCGCCACATAATCGCCTTTTTAGCCGTGGAGACGTTATAATATGACGGTCAATCCCACTATTCGTTGGTAAAAAAGTAGCCTAAGAGTTGGCAGTGAGTGGTGATGACTAGTTGCCTTTACTCTAGCCTTACACTGCTAAATTAGGGATGGTTAGCGCAGATAGTTTTTGCTTAGCTTTGCGCGAAATTCGAAATAAACAAACAAACAGTCTGTGTTTTATTTTAAATTATCTTAAAATTAAAGTGTAGCGAATTTGTGTGTGTGTGTTCTTTGTAAATTAGTATTTTGTCTTACTTGCATTAAACTTCACTTGTACTCATTTTATACAATATAAAATGAAATATTTTTCGAATTTTACGCTCAGTGAAACATTTTACTTTTGAAATTAAACATGGCTTGTACCTTTAAACATGTGAACAATTGTCTTTTTAATTAATTGAACAACAGATTAATTTAAGTAAACATTAACCGTAGTTGGAATAAAAATAAAAGTTAATTTTTGGAAATTATAAATCATTAGATACTGTACAGTTTTTATTTGAGGTTATAAGTCTTATTATTTATTCGTTTTTAACTTGATTAAATTAACTCTACGAACACGATTCAAAAATAATTTCGGATCCAGATCTCACACACATACACAAAACAAAGTATGTATTGATGACTTCCAAATACATCGACTTAGGTTATCAAACCTAAAGACTAAAGGCCTCCCAGTAGCATATCTGCGGACCTATACTGCTAGAAACCAGATTTCGATACCTGTGGTGGGCAGAGCACAGATAGCCCTTTGGATAGCTCTTCGTTTAATAACAAACAATAACATAAACTAAACGTACACTAAATATGCTACACTATAGTTGCCCTCCAGTGATTTATAACGCTAGGAACTTGATTTCGACGCCAGCTGTGGGCAAAGCACAGGTAGCCCATTGTGTAGCTTTCTGAGTAAGAACAGTACAAAACACACTATTGTGACAGAAATTCATATTATAATTACATAAAAATAGCAGAAATGTAGGCTAAATATTGTATTATAGTGATAGAAATATTACTTTACGGTGGTAGAAGTATATAGAAAATATTAGATTATAGTAACACGAATATACACTATAAGTACATAACATTGATAGAAATGCACCCTAACTATTGGATTATCGTGAGAGAAACACTAAGTTACAGTGGTAGAAATACAAACTAAATATTGCATTACAGTGACCGAAATTTGTGACACACAGTGATAAATTTGTAATTTATTTTTCTCTTTGGTTTGGTTTGTTTTGAATTTCGCGCAAAGCTACACGAGGGCTATCTGCATTAGCCGTCCGTAATTTTGCAGTTTAAGATTAGAGGAAAGGCAGCTAGTCATCACCACCCACTGTCAACTCTTGGGCTACTCTTTTAACAACGAATAGTAGGTTTAACCGTCAAGTTATAACACCCCGAGGCTGAAAAAGGAGCATGTTTGGTGTGACGGGGATTCGAACCCTCAACCCTTGGATTATGAGTCGAGTGCCTTAACCACTTGGTCGTGCCAGGGCCCTTCTCTTTGGTTTAACTGTGATTTGTAGAGATCCCCGAATATTTCTTTCGCTCTATAAATTATATAACATGCAAAAAAGAACTGGAAAATAAAAGATAAAATTTACCTGCTCTATAAATAAGAAAGTGTAGGAAGACATGTAATGAAACAAAAGCCCTTAAAATTAAAAAATATATACAATAATAATAAGATTTTCAAAGAAACAATTTTAATTTCTCGCGATAAAAGTTGTAAGTGGCAAACCTGAAGGAACAGTTTAAACAAGATGTTTGAGTAATCGCCAAGAGTGTTAATCCAATAAATAAACTATCTAATAAAAACTGTCATGGCGATCTGACAGTTTCCTGTTTCTTCCGAACGTGATTTAATGTTATATTTATTGCACACAAATAAGATATTTCACACTACTATATAAATGTATGTATATATATATATATAAAACTATCTGAGAACCATATATGTTGTAAAATTGGTTGACTTCATTTTTAGTCGTTTTAAACTTTCTTTTTTTTATAGCTTTGATACTGAAGATAACAGATGGCGCCTCGCTTATAACATAACATGAATAATGCATATTAAATATGTACAAAGAAAATTAATCAGTGTGATCTTATCATTATTTTGAACGAAGCATATAATAATCAATGGTGCAAACTTGCATGATTAGAAGCCTAGATTACTGTTTGACAGACTGCTAACCCTGTCATGAAGTGTATTTTACAGCACTGTGTTAGTGCATTCCTTTCAACGAATTAATTCAGGTTACTACCATCACTCTTCGAATTTTTCTCTTACAAGCTCAAAAATATATATCCTCACCTGATAACCTCCGCTAAGAGGTACTGATATCGTTCGATGTGTCTAAGTTGAAGGGGAAAACATTAAAGCCTTCGTGCACGGGCCAGTTAGATAGATGTGTTTGAGTCGAAAAAGTCACATCCAAAAACAAAAGTTCTCAAACTTTGTGTTTCACAAAAAAATATTCATGTTTTTCTTTGTTTGTTTAACGAACTGTTTCACTTCATACACTATTCAGAAATGTATTTCTGTTTTAAAACACAATGCTTTCAGTATAACTTCACGGTTACTGGTAATTTAAAGGAAGTCCGTCTACTAGTGTTATTCGCTTCGTGTTATATTAGATAATAGCTCAGGGTTTGGTGTGGATTATCACGTGATGCGAGTGTTCGAAACACGTGCTTGCTTTTGTCAGCTTTCCGAAAATGATATTTTATCGACAATATTATGGAACAGAGTCTATAACAATCTTTCCGCAAACGCAGGAGCAAAATTATATCTGTACATTGGTACAGTTGACAATATAGAACGGTGTGTGTCGTGTTTTCCGCTATGCTACTTTTATAGCGTTAAATTAAAATAAAAGTTTGAAAAAAAACAAATCATTTTATAAATACACTAATTATCAAATCATCTTATCCAAGCCATCATAATAAAATACGTTATTAATTTTTATTTTAGTCATGTTTTTCACAATATTTTTCATATTTCTTTACAATCGAAACCGAATGTTGTGTTAGTAGAATCAGGCAAATGTTAAATTCTTATCTCTATGAATCACCAGAAGATATACCCATATCCCATTCATAGCCATAACCTCTAAAGATGTGGGATTTATATAAGAAGGACTGTCAAAAGCAGTGGACGTCCATATGGAGAGGGCAGTTAACGTTCCGACCGAATCGGCTGTGTGTACCGTGATGATTCAATAGTGGGGGTTTCTTTATCAAAAGAACCGCGGTCGGTAATGCATGAACCCTAGAAAATAAAGTGATAGAAGTTATTCGTGTTGCTTAGCACTAACTCAGCTTGTAATAAGAAACTAGAATGTGCACAGGGACGATAGCCTCACACTCACACTAATTGTTTGAAGTCTTAACCAAAGTTTTTGGTCTCTATAACATTACAGAGTCTAACTGGACTGACTATTTTTGAACGAAATAGGAACGTTTTCGCCATTTAGAATTCTAATGTGATGTTTAATTTTTCATTTTGATGAAACACAAGTTATAATGTTAACCTTTGTGAAAACTTTTAAGAATGTTTTTTTTTTTTGTGTGTGTTACGAATAACCAGCTGTATACCATCATTCACCCATTTTACTTTTTATTTCTCTTCCAAGAGCAACCTGGTAAACGAACCAGTTTATAGGTCATATCACATGATGTGAATGTTAGAAGAACCAGCACCTTGATTATAGCATATTGATGGGAATGTTAAAAGTACCAGTTTCTTGGTTATAGCACATGTCTGAACGTTAGAAGAACCAGTTTATTGGTTATATCACGTAATGGAAATGCTAATAGAGCCAGTCTCTTGGTTATAGCACATCATAGGAATGTTAGAAGAACCAGTCTGTTGGTCACATCACCTTAAGGGAATGTTAAAGCAACCAATCTCTCGGTTATAGCACATGATGGTAATGTTAAAAGAACCAGTCTGTTGGTCATATCACAAGATGGTAATGTTAGAAGAACAAATCTCTTGGTCATATCACGATATGGCAATGAGTAGAACTAACCAGTAGATCACCAAGAGCTAAATGTTAACGTTTTTTTATGTTGACTCGATACATATATACACTGTCTAAACAACGGTCACAAAAATTACTAGTCAAAGGACAAAACATGCGTGAGATTAACATTTGTGGTTTTCAGATAAACGAAGCCAAATCTAACACTGTAGTTCAAAATAAACGTGCACTACAAAAAAATCATTAAAGAAGGTTTAATTTCCAGTCCAACGGCTTCTATATTCATGTTTAGAACATCTAGACGGTTACACAATATGATAGATTTATTTTTAAATCATTCTTTGACTATTATAGTTTCCAGCGATTCAAATAAGTTTTAAAATTTGCGACAAATAAAATGATGCGTTTGTTAAACAAACACTTAAATTAAATTTGCTTCATATGTGAAACCGTTCAAACACTCGCTTCCGTTTCCTCTTTACTGTGTTAACCCAATAAAATTATTTTCGCCAGGAGGTGACACGAGCATAATATCAGTTTAAACAAGTTTCACATTCGGAGTAGACGTCGATTGCTTTCGTTCTATTGTTTGAAAGAAAAGAATCAAACGTGTATTATGGTGTCTGGAAATTCGCTTTTGTCTGTGTTATTCTACACAGCTGTGAATTCTTTAGAACTGGTGCACGAAATATTACAACGTATCTTTCTAACTTGTGTTACCTCTTAATAGCAAGGGAAGTTAAAACCAGCACAAGAATATCTTGTCTTTGTATTAATAGATTTTTCATCACCTAAGACCAAATAGATTATAGATAAGAGAAAATTAAGGTACTGGCGTTAATATCTAATGACATCTTGTTTTCAAGATGACTTGATAACTGCTTAATTTCAAAAGAAAACACCAAATAATGCTTTTGGTCAAAGCTTATTTTCAGAAAATAAATATTATAAGTTGCATAACAAGCAACCAGTTTTAGACCAGTAGGCATATTTATACCACAAGCTTGACTTAAAAGTTTTTGTCTTTATGATCCCATGACGGATCCAAGTATGATTACAATAGAGACCAAAGTCTTTGTGACCCCATAAAGGACATGGCTAAGTATTATTACATAGAGACCAAAGTTTTTGTGATCCCACTAGGGACATGGCTAAGTATAAATACAATAAAAACCAAAGTCTTTGTGAATCTAGGAGAGACATGGCTAAGTATAAATACAATAAAAACCAAAGTTTTTGTGAATCTAGGAGAGACATGGGTAAGTATGAATACAATAAAAACCAAAGTCTTTGTGAATCTAGGAGAGACATGGCTAAGCAACAGCGTTCTAAAATTCACGAAACATTGAAGAGTGATGCCAGTTAGCAACATTTCATTTGGAATGAAAACAAAGCCGTAAAGACAACATTTGAACATAATAAAGATATTTGATGTTTGATTGTTTTAAAGAGGGGTATCCAGGTTTTGCGTGGGATGTTGTCTGTCCAGGTGGTTTATGAATGTGAATTGTATCCTGAGCTGTTGTCTGTCCAGGTGGTCTGCGAATTGTAAATTGTATCGTGGGATGTTGTTTGTCCAGGTTGTTTGTTAAGGTGGTAGGTGCATTATTGAATCTTCTCTTTGGTATGTATCTATGTTACGAGCGCTTCGTCAACATATCTGAGTCAAAGTTTAGGATGGAATGCGGCTGTTTTCATTTGAAGAACAAGTCACTGAGTAGTGTTGACAGAGGTTATCTGTTGGCTAATTCTTGCTGCTGTTGATAGTTTGAAGTAGTCAGTGTTCATACTGAGAGTGTGAAATCTGTATGTTAGCCAAAATCAGTAACCATCTCACGTTCATCCATAAATGTAAACAACAAATTGGAAGACCTGGATTACTTAAGGTTAAACTACCTATCAATACCACTAGGTGTGGAATATTAACTCAGAAAACATAAGTAAACAGAAAATACAATTGAACGTTAGATCAAATATAAATAAACAGACAGTACAGAACAGCATTAACAAACCACTATCAAGAGAATAGATAATATAAGAAACAACCTAGAATCCATCAAAATTAATACAATTATTCAAACTTTGTAGTAGCACACACACAAAAGATCTAAAGAAATTGTCATAAAGAAACTGAATTCGCTTTTTGTTTCTCAAAAACAGAAACCTTCGAATAGAATACACACGTCTAAACGTAACGTAATAAACTTAAGTAAGCGGTCATTAATAGGACATGAAGAAAGTTTACCAAGTAAAGAACCTAAAACCTCACTAACACAACAAAGAGTCCATACTAGACATAACTACAATAATCTAAGACACTATTTACTGTCTATCAGAAGGTGAAACAGAACTTGGAATAAAAATAAAGTCCAGAAACGTAAGCTCCAATACAGTAGCATTTCAAAGGAAAAGAAAAGATTGTCTTTGGAAACTTGAAGAGAGGCAACACCATCAGAATTCTACCAGCAGACAAAGAAAATGTCGTTGTAATATAAAGCGACTGAGGTATACCATCATATCCCAGTCACTACTCGTTTGCTTGCTCGAGGGATTTCTACGCTACCCCGCCCTCCAAAATTTTGAGTGGTTAGCTAGAGAAAAGGTGGCTAGTCAATACCACTCATCGCGACCTGTTTGACTACTCTAGTCGAGTAGAGAGATTTGACAGTCACTTTTATAAATCGTCCACAGACCCATAAGAACAAACAGCGATATTTGTATCGATAACGACACGCGATCCACGGATATAACATCACTGTTATGGGTTAAAAACTTTCAGATATTATGATCTCAGTTCACTTTGCAGAGATTAGATAAGGAACAGCGATGACCTTATAATGCCACACTGATTAACTTTGACCTATCAACTCACTTACTAACGCAACCATCTGACAACCTCCACAATAATAGAACTCACAACATTGTGTTCCAACATAATCTACTTCCAAGTAGAAGATAAACCTTACCAACAACAAGGCCTGGATATGGGCTCACCCTCTATCAACGGTACCCATAGACTCTTTACGTAACATTTTAAAATCAGCATCATGAAGACCTAAGATTTCACTTACATACGTTCACCGTATATTAGTAATACTATACTCATTAACACTACATATATTCTTCAAGAATTCACAGATCAGCTGAACAGCAACATTATACAATACAAATCACAATGGAACCAGAAAAAGAAAACTGTTCCTTAACGTGATGGTTACCAAAACACGAACCTCATATACCACAGTGGTTTGATTTACTGTTGGACCACTTGTCAGCAGTATTAAGCCTGGTTTCCAGAACTTACAAGACTCGTAATATTGAAGAACCTAAAAAAAATGAGAGAAAAAACGTCACTGCGATGTCCCTTAATAATGGATGTCCTAACATTTGATAAAGAATATATACACAGAGAAAAAAACAGGAAAAAAGTTACAGACAGGCGACTAGATTCACCTATATCAAAGGTCCCTCTGTAAACATACAAAGTACACGTAAACAAAATAAAGACATAACACTATCCAGAGGCCACAACACAATACCATCAAAGTCAGTACACACTAAACCAAGTAAAGACTTAAAGGAAAAAAAACACCATTCACAGCATCCTCTGGGAACGTGGATTCCAATATGTTGAAGAAACTAAAAGACAAACAAAAGTTTGAATTCTGGAAAACAGTAGACATACAAGAGTTTCGGTAATAATGATTTCTCTGTCACAACCCGTCATGTCAGAGAGTAAGGCTACGAGGTAACATGGAATAACACTGAGATTATAAGACACGAAACGAACAGAACAAAGATAAAGATAAGAGAAGACTTCTGCACCTAACCGCTTTACAACACGCTTAAAAATCTAAATTAGAAATAAGAAAAACCTGGATAACTCTGAAAATATTCAAGTAATTAGTTGATTTAAGTTTCAAATCGAGTTAATAATGGGCAAGACTTTCACCGAGGAAACCCAGGATCGAATCCTGATCTCTACCAGAAAATTCCAGGGGAAATTCTTGTAGAGTGAACATTTTATCAGACTGCCATAAGTATATAGCCCAGGATTGACTATCAGTCGCTTCACTACCAACATACAAATAGTCCTTTTTGTGCATTCTCAAGACGGCTGATATGGGTATTAGCACTTTAATTAAAATAACGCACTAATACCCATACCAGCCGTCATGAGAATACATTTTTTATTCATGTGAGTTTCTCCTCATCACAAAGTCCTTATCATAATTTCTTTGAATACGACGGCAGATCAGTAGTTGAAACATAGACTCGAAACTAGTTAGTAACGAGTGGCTGGTTATACAGTATAACTTCAGCGATCGTGTTGGTTACGAACCGTAGCAACGATATACTTTTATTCTCTGCTATCCAGTCAACGTTACAAACATAAATAAAGGTATGAGATGATTTGATTCCAACGGGATGTTTAAAAACATATGGAATTACTGTTGGAATTACGTTTGTTCGTTTGAAATTAGGCACAAGGCTACAAGATGGGCTATCTGTGCTTTGCTCACCGCGGATGTCGAAACCCGGTTTCTAGCGTTGTTAATCTGCTATGCCACTAGGGGACTGGGTTTAAGTCTAACAGAAAGGATTGAAGCTAAGCTATAATGTGACGGTCAATCCCACTATTCGTCAGTAAAAGAGTAGCCCAAGAGTTGGAGGTGGATGGTGATAACTAGCTAGCTACCTTCCCTCTAGTCTTAAGTTGCTAAATTGGGGGCTGCTAGCGCAGATATCTCTCGTGTAGTTTTATGCGAAATTCGAAACAAACCAAACCAATCTTTCTCACAGCGCACGTTAATAGTATATTTAATTGAACTTATAGGCTTAAATACAAATTATATTTATGTAGGTATGTGTATACTTTAACATTCTTATGGTAAAAAATGCCATGTTTCTACTAAGTGTATCTAGACACACCTATTTTGTAAATCGGGGGGATATCATAATGTCATGTTTTGTGCTATTTGTATCTGGACACACCTATTTTGTAAATCGGGGGGATATCATAATGTCATGTTTTGTACTATTTGTATCTGGACATATCTGTTTTGTAAATAAGGGTAATGTATTAACGAGAAAGCATTGGTGTACGTATTTATATTTCGTATAAACATTTTATTGTGTTAGATGTTTAATTACAAAAACGGGGATTAAATACATATTTTCAACTACGTTTTTTCTCACGTTACGATTGTACACTTCTTTCAGAACAAAAAATAAAAAACAAAAGCCTTAAAAACTTAGGCTTAGCTATTAAGAAAAGTAACAGTGCCGTGTCACTTGTAACGTTCCAACAAAATAAGTTAGTAATGGGAAAACTTTCCCTGTTTATAATCCTCATATTTCACTTACATGCTTCAACATGGTATCTACAATGCTCCAAGGCAGTCGTGCCTACCGAGAGGGAACAGCAAATGCAATGTATATCATGTTAAACATTACCGTAAATCCCCATAAGTCTCTTTCATATTACAGGAGAGCTTATCACCACGTCTGAGATTTCTTCTCGGTGATTTGGTACTTCAGCGCTGGGCTAATATTTATTGAAATAACATTTTAAAAAGTGTACATTTCGACAAACGTTATAGAATTCAATAATCCTGATGGGAATGGTAGAAGCTATGAAAATACAGAGAGAAAAAGACCATAGTTCATTAGTTTCACTGTAATGTTACATATGTCTGGGTGAATTTGATATGTGCAAATTGAAAACGGTTTGGATAAGACATTTATTCAGTCTTATGAAGAAAATCAATTTTTAAGTCAAAATTACGTTTGAGCTGGTCCGCTAAGCCTAATACTCTTAAGTCATTTTACGGCGAAACTGTTATTCTTAAATAGAAGCTCTTTATTAAGTTTAGTTGTCACAGTACTTATGACAGCCTTTGCATATGTTTATATATTTACCTGTTTTTACCTGTTACTATTATCTGCCAGCCGCTCGCTAGTACAGCGGTATATCTCCCGATTTACAACGCTACAGTCAGGGGTTCGAATCCCCTCTGTGGGCTGAGCAGATAGCCCTTTGTGGCTTTGCTAAAAGAAAACACACAAACACACACATTATCTACCTATAAAATTATCCATATATTAAATTTTCATGCTCTCTTTGCATAGACGTACATATATTTATCAATTATGGCTGAATTCCTGTGTTAGTCTTCCCCGGTTTTCTGATTGTAAACAACACTGCTATGTGTTGTTTCTTGTTTTTAATTCCATCCTTTAGAATTATAGTTTGTCAGTTTCGTTTTCTCTGAGCTGTTTTATTTTTATGTGAGGAACTTTAAAGAGATTTTATGATTCCCTAGTTTTTATTAACAAACACATCCATATGAGTAATATCTGCTAAACAATAGTCATGATTTTGTTTTCCCTTATTACAATAGTACTCACACCAAAAAGCATACTAGCTACAATACATATATATATAGAGAGAGAGAGAGCCGACAACCACAAGATTACATAGCACATAGGTGCTGTATGGAGAGAGCCGACAATCACAAGATTACATGGCACATAGGTGCTGTATGGAGAGAGCCGACAACCACAAGATTACATAGCACATAGGTGCTGTATGGAGAGAGCCGACAATCACAAGATTGCATGTCACATAGGTGCTGTATGGAGAGAGCCGACAATCACAAGATTGCATGCCACATAGGTGCTGTATAGAGAGAGCCGACAACCACAAGATTACATGGCACATAGGTGCTGTATAGAGAGAGCCGACAACCACAAGATTACATGGCACATAGGTGCTGTATAGAGAGAGCCGACAACCACAAGATTACATGGCACATAGGTGCTGTATAGAGAGAGCCGACAACCACAAGATTACATGGCACATAGGTGCTGTATGGAGAGAGCCGACAATCACAAGATTGCATGTCACATAGGTGCTGTATGGAGAGAGCCGACAATCACAAGATTGCATGCCACATAGGTGCTGTATAGAGAGAGTCGACAACCACAAGATTACATGGCACATAGGTGCTGTATAGAGAGAGCCGACAACCACAAGATTACATGGCACATAGGTGCTGTATAGAGAGAGCCGACAACCACAAGATTACATGGCACATAGGTGCTGTATGGAGAGAGCCGACAACCACAAGATTACATAGCACATAGGTGCTGTATGGAGAGAGCCGACAACCACAAGATTACATGGCACATAGGTGCTGTATAGAAACAGCCGACAACCACAAGATTACATGGCACATAGGTGCTGTTTTTCGTCTATTTTAATTAATAACCCATTTCCTGTGAAGATTGTGTTAAATTAGTGGACATTTTATTTTTCTGTCGACTGATTTTTGTTTGTACTGCAACTTCTGCTCGAAGATCATTTACGTAGTGGACGTAACATTTACTGACAGAATCAATAGGACGTTTTTACTAATGCTGAATCCCTTTCTATAAATGCTATTCTGTTATAACAAACGCTAGAGGGCAGGTAATCCATAAGGTTTTAGTATTGTGATGATCTTGGTTTTGATTGTGTAAAGTTTCTTTTCTTTGTAGTGAAATGGATATGCGTAAACATAATAGTAACTGTCTTTTGTTTGTTATATGTTCGTCTAACAACTTCGCAGGACGTGGATAGATCGTCACTAAAATTGGTTTGAAGGTTCATTAGGTCGATGAGGAGGTGGATATAAATTTTAACAGTTTCTTTACCATTACTTCACTTCATGGATCTTTACAATATTTAATATTGTTTCTCTAACTGTCTGTCTATTCCTCTATCAACCTAGGTCTCCACGTCTGTCACTCTGTCTCTCCATTTGTCTATCGATCTGTAAGTTCTCATATGAATTGATATATAAATATTTGTCTGTATATATATATATATATATACCTGAAAAAAAGACGAATTTCTTTGTTTATGTATTCAGTTCTCTCTAAATGTGTTTTACTATCTTTATATCTCTCCATTATTTCTTGGCACGTGTGTAGAAGCCCATGCTCTGATACACGAACGTCATTATCTGAAAGGCTATCTTGGCTAAAAGAAGGGAGAAAAAAAACGCTCCATGATTACACGACTCTATTTAATGGAAAGATTTCTTTCTGTCGCTTACCAACCTCATATATCTAGAGTCGTTGAGGTGTATAGTCACAGTTCAACAACTGCGAGATACGGGGTTTTGAAAGGGCAGCGATATGCCTCTTAAACGATATGTTTGTCTGAAGCCGAGACGTAAACCCTAACTGTCTGTTAATTAATCAACCCACCAAAGTAATGAAAACAATAACATTTATATTTATTACGTAACTAGCACATTAACTGTTTCGTTTTAAGTTCACTTTCTGATTTCTCCAAAAGAGGGTCGAAGGTAGCCTTGGAAGAGTCACTCTTTTAACCACTTACGTCTCTGTACAGTAACGTGTTGTTTGTCAGTCAGTCAGTAGACAATAAAATGCCCTCTCATAAAAGAAGCTTAAAGTTGCACTTTGTACTTCCATGCCGTAAGTAAAACGCATGCGTACCATGAGTCCTCAGAAGAATTATGAACTCTATAGGCTACAGCACAGCATGACATATGAACTTGAAAAGCAAAAAAAAAAAAAAATGTTAATATTAATTTTGTTTTTATTTACCCTTGAAACAAAACATTTTCATGAATCCTGTGGAAGAGCATCTAAGGTTAACTATTATTTTATTATAAGTTACAGCTGTTACTAGAGTAAGAAAAATATTTTTAAACCAGACACGACGTTTCGCTGGACTCAGCACATAGCCTGATGTGGCTTTGCTATAAGAAAATACACACACACACACGACGTTTCAATCAGTGTGTACTTAAAAATGATATTATCAGCCATCGGAACGTTGTACCCGTTTCATATATTTTTTGTTACTGTAAGAGCTGTAGTTTGTAAAATAATAACTCGAACATTATTAAATAGCGAAATATACAATTTTCGAACTTTATATATATAAATATACATATATATACACATAAAAATATATAATAGCAGTCACTGGATTTCAGAAAAAAAACTTTTCGGTATATTTATATTATTTTATTCCGGTCGAATGGTTTCCAAGTACCATGAAACCATTATACACGTGAATGAAAACCGTCATCTAAACTTCATTTAATCTACATTTACTTAACACTGTGGGCCAAGTGGTTAAGGCACTCGACTCGTAATGTAAGGGTTGTGGGTTCGAATTCTCGTCACACCAAACTTACTCGTCCTTTCAGTTGTGGTGGCGTTATAATGTGACGGTCAATCCCACTATTCGTTGGTAAAAGAATAGCCCAAGAGTTGGTGGTGAGTGGTGAAGACTAGCTGCCTTTCCTCTAGTCTTACATTGTTAAATTATGGATAGCCTTAGTGTAGCTTTGCGCGAAATTTAAATACAAACAAACTTTACGATGTTGGTCATATGAGTGGAAAGGGTTAGTGGACATATTTTTCTAGGTTGATTTCATTTGTCATATTGGAAAAGTACTTATAAAATAGAGTCCTATAGCTCTTTAACCGAAATCATATCTTTAATTACTGTAACTGCAGGATAAATTCGAATTCTTATCTTATAGGAAAACATTAAAAAATATATTATTATTCTAAACTTTAGTGTAAATAGAAAAAAACAGATGGCGTGCACTTTCAGAGCTAGTTCTCACTCGTCCCTACAATAACACGTACTACACTAAACTCTCTTTCTGTAAACAGTCCATTTGCTAGAAGCATTGTTTATTTTCATAGCGATTCAATTATCATACAAAAACTAACAAACTAACAAAAGATACTGAACAGCCGAATAACATCGCGAGCTTTGTACGCACGTTTCAACATTAGCTAAAATAAAGTCGCTAATGATAGCAACTGAGGCGTGCAATGATGATAGAAGGTTATCAATATATGTTTGGTAACTAGTTCCTTCTAGTTCATGAGAGTATTTGTTAACCCTGCTTAGAAAGCTGAAAACCTGCAGAGGTATAATAATGATGGAAGAAGAACTACATTAGTGATAACGAAGTAATAACTGTGTTAAGTCATCACAACTTTTGTTTAACTCACAAGAGGGCCACCTTTAGAATGACCATTAAACAAGTTAATACGCACGAAATTTTTCTTTATCAAACGGGCTTCGCAAAACTGCTTGAGCGCGGAACATGTTTAAAAGATTTGTGTGGTGTTTTCGAAAGAGTTATGTTCTTTTTTTTTACACTGGGAATCAAACCCAGGATGTAAGTCCGTGAAATTACCGTTGAGCTACCGGAAGACATGTTTAAATTGGAGAATCTGACGTTCAATAATTATATTAGTCCCGGCATGGCCAAGTGGTTAAGGCACTCGACTCGTAATTCGAAGTTCGCGAGTTCAAATCCCCGTCACACAAAACACGTTCGCCCTTTCAGTCCTGGAAGCGTTGTAATGTGGTGGTCAATCCCACTATTCATTGGTAAAAGGGTAGTCCAAGAGTTGGTGGTGAATGGTGACGACTAGTTACCTTCCCTCTAGTCTTAGAGTGTTAAATTAGGGACATCTAGCACAGATAGCACTCGTTTAGCTTTGCGCGAAATTCAAAAACAAAGAAATAAACAAAAGGATCAATATTTACATTAAGTGACAAAAATATTTTTTCCTAGAATATGATTGTAAAGGTTAGTTATGGGTTGGTTGATGAGCGCGAAGCTACATGCGAGTATCGGAAACTCAATTTTTAGTATCGTAATCATCTTTATTCCTCCGGCCCGGCATGGCCTAGCGCGTAAGGCGTGCGACTCCTAATCCGAGGGTCGCGGGTTCGCGCCCGCGTCGCGCTAAACATGCTCGCCCTCCCAGCCGTGGGGGTGTATAATGTGACGGTCAATCCCACTATTCGTTGGTAAAAGAGTAGCCCAAGAGTTGGCGGTGGGTGGTGATGACTAGCTGCCTTCCCTCTAGTCTTACACTGCTAAATTAGGGACGGCTAGCACAGATAGCCCTCGAGTAGCTTTGTGCGAAATTCCCAAAACAAACAAACAAACTTTATTCCTCCATTGACACAGCGGTATGTATGCGGATTTATACTGCTAGAAACTATGTTTCGATACCTATGGTGGAAAGAGCATGGTGTATAGCTTTGTGCTTCATGACAACAAACCAACTGCTGTGCCATTGAGGTAAAGACACTTGTTAAAACCGCATCTAAAACATGTTTTAAATAAACTCACAAACTGTACCCAAATATTCGAAATATTTTTTAAAAAACACACACTACATTAACATACGTTTAAATCTGTTTTTAATCAAATTCTCCTATTGCTATACTGTATCAACCACTTTTTTTTTATCAAGGTCTTCAACATTCCTTATGTAGTTTCCAATATTTCCATTAACAGCAGTTTTCTAGCGCGAGACAGGAAAAGAACTCTCTGGTCCAAATTGTTTCTTGGTTACAGTTTTAAAGGAATTTCGGTTGCACGTGGAACGTAAGCAAAAGAACGAAAAATGAAATATCTAGTTCAGGCCTTAAAGGATGAAAATAACTGATCATGTATTAACGAAAATACTAAAACGTTTTATGAAAACTGTTTGACTATTGTGGGGCCTAGCACGGCCAGATGGTTAAGATACTCGACTTCTAATCTGAGGATTGCGAGTTCGAATCCCCGTCACACCACACATGCTCGCCATTTCAACTGTGGGGACGTAATAATTTGGGCCCGGCATGGCCAAGCGTGTTAAGGCGTGCGACTCGTAATCTGAGGGTCGCGGGTTCGCATCCCCATCTCACCAAACATGCTTGCCCTTTCAGCCGTGGGGGCGTTATAATGTGACAGTCAGTCCCACTATTCGTTGGTAAAAGAGTAGCCCAAAAGTTGGCAGTGGATGATGATCACTAGGTGCCTTCCCTCTAGTCTTATACTGCTAAATTAGGGACGGCTAGCACAGATAGGCCTCGAGTAGCTTTGCGCGAGATTCAAAACAAACAAATTGACTATTGTGACCACACGATGAAGTCCGCATTTTTCACTCATCCACAGACTGTGAACGACAGTTCTAATATGCCAGTTGTTTTTTTTTCCAAATCGAATACGCTTTCTTTGAGTTAACTCAAGATGAGTCAGACAAATGTGGATCAATCGCCCAAAACAATTCACCAAGTAAAACATTTATTACAGCCCTACAACAATTTACATTTCAACATCAATAAATCTCTTTTGTTTTGTTTTGAATTTCGCAAAGCTACACGAGGGCTATTTGCGCTAGCCGTCCCTAATTTAGCAATGTAAGATTAGACGGAAGGCAGCTAGTCATCACCATCCACCGCCAACTTATGGGCTATTCTTTTACAAACGAATAGTGGATTTGACCATCACATTTTAACACCCTCACGGCTCAAAGGGCGAGCATGTTCGGTGTGACGTTGATTCGAATCCTCAATCCTCAGATTACGAGTCGAGTGCCTTATCCACCTGGCTATGCCGGGCCATAAATAACTGTTATTGTTTATTATTCCTATTTTGTGTATATATATAGAAAAACCTAAGTCTACAGAGTGACCCAAAACAAATAGGATTCTGAAATATGTCTAAAAATAGATTTTCTGGTAGCAATTCCTATCCAGATAACACATCGTAGAAAACTTATCTGATCATGTTAACTTGTGCTGCTCTTGTTCTAGCTAATTGCAAATCACAGACTGTATTTATGATACACTAGAGATATTGTTTTCAATAAATTAGAGGCGCTACCATCTTTCACATTAACCTAAATCTCAAGATACGGAAACAATAGAGACCTTCTCACCACTATCAGTTTCATTAATTTAATATTTACCTATACTGATCTGAAAAAAGTATTTTTAATGTGAAACGTTTCATCAAAGGTTCGATTCCTTCTGCTGAAAACATTTTTTTTTATTTCTAAGTTCCAGCCAATTATTTATAACACCAAAACAATCTGGCTTTGCAAGTACTGAGAAAGTTGATTTAGTTATCATTACATAACTTATTGTCGCGGAAAGGGATGGTTATAACAGATGTATTACACCATGACACCAATAAAGTTCTGATATGCGTCCAGTTAAAGTTATATAATCGTATCCTTTTGCCAGATACCAGCCAAAAGGACAATCATATCTTCAACCAAGTACCTACCCCATTATTTTTTAGTTTTACTTCTTGAACGGATAGAGAACTTTCGAATTCATCACTACTGGACTTAATGAACTGGTCTTTCACAAAGAGCTACGCCTTAAAATATGTTGTCACTAAATCACGCTGTTCGTTGATTGTGAGGTGGGATTACTCTATGGTGTTGATGTTTGTTGATTGTGAGGTGGGATTACTCTATGGTGTTGATGTTTGTTGATTGTGAGGTGGGATTACTCTATGGTGTTGATGTTTGTTGGACGAGAAATAAAACTGTAAATAAAATCAACCTCTCCTTGTTGTGGATATATTTACATACGACATATATTTGGTGTCCAATGCTGTTGATCACTTCAGATACATCAGTAATAAATAGATTAGTTGTAACCCTCTGTTTTTGTCTTCTTAGCGTTTCCCTAAGTGATGCAAAAAATATTGTTACTGAAACCTAATTTAATGAAAAAAAATTATACAGTACATAAAGGGCATAAAATGATGTTAAAAGTCGATTCTTATGATGTATTGAAGAGATTAAACTTAGAAAGTGCCCATACAAACTATAAAATAATGGTAAAGATAAGTTCTTGTAATGTTCTTCGAGAGATTAAACTCAGAAATATCATGTATAAGGCACTCGACTCGTAATCTAAGGGTCGCGAGTTCGAATACCCGTCACACGAAACATGCTCGCCCTTTTAGCTGTGAGGGCGTTATAAAGATACGGGCAATCCCACTATTCGTTGAAAAAAAAGAGTATCTCAAGCGTTGGCGGTGGGTGGTGATCACTAGTTGCCTTCCCTCTAGTCTTACACTATTAAATTAGAACGGCTAGAGCAGATAGCTCTCGTGTAGCTTTGCGCGAAATTCAAAACACAAACTATAGAATGGAGGTAAAGAGAATATACTGTGATGGTTGTGACCACAATATTTCACATTATCCAATAATATTGAAACTAATAGAGTTCTTCCGTAAATGATGTTAGTATATGTGTATATATATATATATATATATATACACATGACGGAAGAGAAAAGTTTCATCAAATTGTTGTTGATCAACATCAACGTTTTGAAGAAGGCAAAGTTTGAAAACAAAAGGTTTGTTTTGTCTTTCCTTCATTAAGTTTTCATTAAGAAAAAGATATAATCTTAGATGGCAGTACTAGGTTAATGGAATTGCAAGATTTGTTTGTTTTTTTCTTTGAAGTGAAGCACAAAACTACGTCATGGGCTTTCTGTGCTCTAAACACCAGGGGTATCTAAACCCGGTTTCTAACGTTGCAAGTCCACAAACATACAGCTCTGCCACTAGGGGGCAAATTATTATAAAAACAATAATAAGTTAAGAAAGAATGGCTTCTCGTTTTAGGTTTCTCGCAGTTTGTTAGTGATAGGCCTAAAGAACGACAGCGCTCTGTGAGTTGGAAGTGATTTATTTTAGTGCATTACGTAAAACGTATTGCCAGACTCATTCTGACAAATATGTCTGTTCATCTTCGCCAAAAAACACGAAAAGAAAAATCTTTTACAGAACGGTTTTCGGATTTTTGGATCTAGGAGAAATAGAAATTAATTTTCTGATCAGAAGAAGCGATTTTCTATTGCAATTGTTATGTAATTAAGTACAGTGTTAGGCCTGCCTTTCTCGACTTCAGTTTGTTCGAGTTAAATAATGTTATGGATAATTAAACGAGCTGACAATTTAGTCGAGGCTTTAAATGATTTGCATAATTATAACTAGGACAAAGTACAGTTCATTACGACTGTGTACTTGATTGAAAACAATGAGAATTAATTTGCTAGCAGATTCTAAGAAATTAGTTAAAGTACTTCGTGTACCTTTCAATAATGCAAAATCAGTTCAGTAGACAGACCTCCAAAGTTGAACAAACTATCAATATAATGTTGAATTAAACAAAGTCAGTAAATACACCTATTATGGAAGATAACACTGCATATTTTAATGGCTGGAGCGTATACTATTACGACTTTATAAATAATTCATCCCAGTAAAAACATCCAAGAGATAAATGTGTTACAACCACCAATATTGTTTTATCATTTCGTAGATGACAGGAAATTCTGTTACTGACTTTGTAGAACAACATATCATTTCCTTCTGTAGAGAGGCCCGGTATGGCCAGGTGGTTAAAGTGTTTCGTAGATGACAGGAAATTCTGTTACTGACTTTGTAGGACCAAAATATCGTTTCCTTCTGTAGAGAGGCCCGGCATGGCCAGGTGGTAAAGATGTTTGACTCGTAACCTGAGGGTCGAGGGCTCGAATTCCCGTCACACAAAACACGCTCGCCCTTTCAGCCTTGAAGTTGTTGTAATGTAACGGTCAATCCAACTATTCGTTGATAAAAGAGTAGTTCAAGAGTTGGCGGTGGGTGGTGATGACTAGCTGCCTTCTCTCTTGTCTTACACTGCTAAATTAGGGACGGCTAGCGCAGATAGCTCTCGTGTAGCTTTGCGCAAAATTCAAAACAAACCAAACCAAACATGTTCGCCATTTCAGCCGTGGGGGCGTTAAAATTTGACTGTCAATCCCACTACTCGTTGGTAAAAGAGTAGCCCAAGAGTTGGTAGTGGATGGTGATGACTAGCTGCCTTCCCTCTAGTCTTACACAGCTTAATTAGAGACGGCTAGCGCAGATAGCCATCGAGTAGTTTTGCGCGAAATTCAAAACAAACCAAACCTTCTGTAGAGCGGACATTTTGAACATGCGCAATAGTGTATTACTAATCGAATGTAAGTGTATGCTCTCCACTTACTTCACTGCAAAGTTCGAGTTTAATGCATTACAATAGGTGTTTAATAACAATAAGAAACAAATAAGATACACGCAGGACAACAACTAAAATTGTTATATTTGTTGGATGCTTCTAAACTGTGTCTATGCTATTTTCAGACAAAATATGAAGTTATTAGTAGATGCAAAGTTACAAAAAGGAATTCATAATAATCTACCGAGAAATAAATAAACTTTGTACGATTTGAAGAGAAACAATCAAACTAGTTCAGTTGAAGTCATTATTCAGAAAATAAGACCTTGCTTTACCAAGACTCGTCATAGTCATGCATAACGACATACTTCAAACTGGTCTAAGATTAGAGTCTTCCTTGATTTTTGTTACACAACCTTAAAGTCAAGCCACCGGCCAATATGACACTTCCAACATTTAAAGTTCTACTGACAAACCAATCAGAGGATTGCTTTCTTATTTGTTGAATTTCGCACAAAGCTAGGTTGCGGTCACTTAAGCTTCCCGTCCTAAATTTTTGAAGCGTTTGTTTGTTTGTTTTAAATTTCGCGCAAAGCTACATGAGAGCAATTTGCGCTAGTTGTGCCTAATTTGATAGTGTAAGACTAGAGGTAACGCAACTAGTCATCACCACCCACCGCCAACTCTTATGCTACTCCTTTACCGAAGAATACTGGAATTGACTTAACATAATAACGCCCCAACGGCTGAAAGGGCAAGCATGTGCGACGACGATTCGAACCCGCGACCATCAGATTACGAGTTGTGCGTCTTAACCACCTGGCTATGTGGGGCTATTTTTTGAAGTTTGTTTTTTAATTTCCCGCAAAACTACACAGGGGCTATCTGCGCTAGTCGTCCCTAATTTATCAGTGTTAGACTAGAGGGAAGACAACTTTTGGGCTACTCTTTTACCAACGAATAGTGGGATTGACTATCACATAGTAACTCACAAACGGCTGAAAGGGAGAGTATGTTTAATGTAACGAAGATTTGAACCCGCGAACCTCAGATTACCAGTCGAGCGCCTTGACCACCTGGCGCTATGTGACTATCACATAGTAACTCACCAACAGCTGAAAGGGAGAGTATGTTTAATGTAATGAAGATTTGAACCCGCGAACCTCAGATTACCAGTCGAGCGCCTTGACCACCTGGCCATGCCGGGCTGCTTTTTGAAGAGATAATAGACTAGAGAGAAGGCAAACAGTCAACACCCTCCTCGGACATCCTTGGCTTCCCTTTACTGACGAAAATTTGGATTGGCGAGATTTTGGTGATGGGATTGAAACCCGCAACTTATACATTGCGAGTCGATTGCCTTAAACATCAGGGCATGCTTGGCCTCCAACGATAGAAAGACCTGAAACTGTGTTTCTTGATAGCAGAAAAATTATCTGTTTACACTGACCATCACATCTAAATTTAATTGAACCTGTTGCATTCGTTCGAAATCTAATTCGATGTTTTCTTATTCCAGTCTACATGCGATAGAAATAAACTTATTTCATAAGCGTAATTTATGTAAATAGTTAATTTTGCAAATGAGCTAAAGAATTTTGTAAATGTTACAAAATAAACATAATTTATATGTTTGTACATTATGCTTTTGTTGCTCATTAGTTAAATTGGTGACGCTTCCAACCTGCATTAATTACTGTATAACCTTTGCATTGTTTGAAACCAATAAAGAAAATTTTTGTGTTTTTGAATACAAATCAAAAATTAGAAACTAAACAACCAGGGCATTTCATAATACACATACGGCGGTATATATCCTTCTTTCGATATTCGAACCTTAAGAACAGATAATGAAAATGTCTCGAATTAGCAGTATAAGACTAGAGGGAAAGCAGCTAGTCATCACCATCCGTCGCCGACCCTTGGGCTACTCTTTTTACCAAGAAATATTGGGATTGACCGTCACATTATAACGCTCTCACAGCTGAAAGGGCGAGCATGTTTGGCGTGACGGCATTCGAACTCAAGACCGTCGGATTGC
This sequence comes from Tachypleus tridentatus, assembly GCF_004210375.1. Classification (NCBI taxonomy): domain Eukaryota; kingdom Metazoa; phylum Arthropoda; class Merostomata; order Xiphosura; family Limulidae; genus Tachypleus; species Tachypleus tridentatus. The sequence continues at coordinate 83,231,798 of NC_134826.1, read as the reverse complement.
GAATTGAGCGCCCTAACCACATGGCCATGCCGGGCCTCTTACTGTTCTATTCCTCATACAGAAACATGTCACTGTTTCTTAGTTTCGTATGATCTATACATGAGCCAAAGTATAAGTTGTCAATTATTATGATATAAGAGTTTAACATTCGTTGTGACATTTCAAACTTTGTCTTATCACCTTCGGTAGGTCAATGCTGGCATCTCTTTTACTCATGTTTGTCATTATGCAAAATTTAAGCTTTGTCGCAGTTTTATATAATACTTATTATTTCGATAAAATTCGTTATTACTGAAACCTCGTTCTTTCCAATGGTTAGGAAAGACTCGTGAATGTAATACTTTCAAAAACCTAATATTTTGATAATCGCTAAAATTCGGGGCTCAATTTTCCGCAGTAGATACACTAGACAGCCTAATGTGATTTTGCTCTGAAACAAATAGATTTTCTAGTAACGTGTGCATTTTTATTGAGGGTTTAATTTCTCCAATTACTTTGTGATTAAATCGTACCCTTCGATAATTATTTCTATTATGTTAAAAATGATGACTTGTGAAAATTAGTGACAGAATAACGCAACGGACCTTCACTCAGAACCAACAAAAATGACCAAAAGAGTGGATGATAAATTATACGTGTAGTTTTGACAAGAACACTACGTTTGTTTGTTCTGGATAAAAAACACTGCTTCTTAACTGTTATTGTAATTTCAAACGTTTTTTCTCTTTCGTGTATTGACTTCAATAAAAGGATTGTTAACACCAAAAAATAACGGGTCTCCTCCATCAAAATCAGACCTGCACTTTACAGAGCTATCTTCAATAACAACGAATATTCATCGTTAACTTGCGTTGCTTTCGCTTCCTTTATTGTTTTTACTATTGTTGCTACTTAATAATAATATTTGGCACCTCGTATTCATAATTTTATTCCTTATAGTATAAGATCTTCTATTAATCGTGTTAATCAAAAGAAATACTTAAAACAATGGATCTTAAATACTGATGATAATATTCTGGGAACTTTATATTGATTTTGTAAGTTTTTATTTTACTTTATTATGTGTTTAACCATCACAGGACGAGTTAACTCTTTGTCGATGGTTTTATATTGATATTTGATTTTTTGTGTCTAATTTATTGCTTAATAAATTTATTATTATTATTAGTATATTATTAATGTGAGACTAATACCACGTAGTAGTCTGTTTTTAAATATCTAATAATTGGTTTTCATTCCAACTTAAAGGCTATAATTTACTCATGTGAAAGATTTGTTTGTTTAGAATTTCCCTCAAAGCTAGCCGTCCCTAATTTATCTAGTGTAAGACTAGATAAAAGGCAGTTAGTCATCACCGCCCACCGCCAACTCTTGGGATACTCTTTTATCAACGAAAAACGGGATTGACTGTAATATTATAACGCCCTCACGACTGAAAGAAATGAGCATCTTTGGTGAGACATGGATTCGAACCAACAACCTTAGATTGTGAGTCGAGTGCCCTAACCACCTGGCCATGTCGGGGCCTCTCATATGGAAGAACTAATACCCTGAAAGATTGTAAAGGAATCATTTTAATCCAATTTAACTTATAAGCTTATAATTTTTAGTATTGGATATCCCTCCTCTTTTCCACACATTTTGAGGGGGGGAGTATTGTTAATATCATTTTGAAGGGGGGGTATTGTTAATATTTTATCTAATTCCTTTAATCAACTCTAAACTTTTCTCTACGTTTTCATGCTAATTTTGTGCTGTTACCTTAACATTTTAATTCGTTAGATTGTTATTTGGAACACATAATTCCGTTAGGCTAAATAGTATCCTTTATAGACTATCGTTGCTGGACTTACCATAGTTTCGTATTATTACGATTAGAAACAGGCTTTTAAAAAACCAGACTGGGATAGAAACCAGTATAACCAACGCATCTTTGTTGGCCTCCAGATGTTACAGAAATAACGGTTCGTAAACTATTAAACTGACTTGATATCACAAGTCAAGAACCAAGCAATCACGAAACAGAAGCAAATATAAGGAAAAGTGTACATTCATTTACAATAATTAAATTAGTAAGAATTGGGTCGATATATTTGTTGAGGGAATCAAATAATACCAGAAACCATGGCAACTGTTTCTCTCGAGAAATGGTTCAAATATCACGGCACGAAACATTGGTTTCATGGGTTGTCTAACACTGTTGTTTTTTACACCTTGCTCTTTGGTATAACACACACATATATATTATTTTATTATTTACACTGAGATGAGTAGTAATTATTGAAAGAAGGCTTACAATATATATGGTATAGAGAAAACCAAGCGAAGTAGCACGAAACATATAATTTAAATCAAAGTAATCAAGACTCAATGTATAATACTAAATTGGAGAAATTTTCTTGACACATCACCAAAATCACAAGTGAAATTCCCTGCACAATCTACTGCCCAAAGTTAATTTACCTCAGTAGATCAATAGTGTTTTTACTTATGTTGAGGTTCTTCCATCCAATGTTGATGGTATGGGATCATAGATCCACACCAGACTCACGTTTACCATCCCAAGTGTTAGGTGGAAAGACAGAAAAGATACTGTGGATTTGACTCAAAAAAACCTTCTTACGATTCAAGCAATAAACAATATTACATCGATCAGTTTTAACGAGTAAGGACTGTTGTGGTAGCGTAAAAACTTCGTTTGATGTGTCACATTTATATTTACGAACATGTAGATACGTATTAGTTGTCTGTTTATCTGTGGTTAAGCACAGGACTACATAATGTGCTCTGCTCACCATAGTAATCGAAACGCGGTTTCTAGTATTGTAAATCCTTAGACATGTCGCTGTGCCACTGGGGGGGGGGGGGGGGGTATTAGTAGTCTAACTAGAGTGGTGGCAGAGGATCAGTGGAAGGGCAGTGGGCTTATAATGCTAGAAATCGGGTTTCGAAAAACACAGATAATTCATTGTGTAACTTTGTATCATGTCATCCCATAAGTAATATCCGAAAATTTAATTCAGAAAGTGCATTATCATTTCTGTCTTTGTAGAAGGTATGGGGTTCTTTTCCTGGAATGCTGTATTTGGTATACGCCAAATGTCCTCTGTTTTGGTGTCCAAATAATTCAATTTTGGACTCATCTGTCCAAAGAACATTATTGCAGAAGTCCTGGTCAACATTCTCTCTGAAAAACTTCAATCTGGCCTTGATATTTCTCTTAGAGAGCAAAGGTTTCCTCCTTGCACACCTCCCATACAAGTTAAACTTTTGCAGTCTCTTTCTGATTGTAGAGGCATGAACTTTCACATCAACAGTAGCCAAAGCCTGCTGCAGGCCCCGTGATGACATGTTAGGGTGTTTAGAGACCTCTTTTAGCATCTTGCGGTCTGCTCTCGGGGTGAACTCGAGACGACCAGACCTGGGCATGTTGGCCGTTGTTTTGAAAGCCCTCCACTTGTTGACTATTTTCCGAACAGTGAAATGGCTGATTTCAAAATCTTTTGGGATATTTTTAAATTCCTTACCAAACTCATAAGCTCCTACGTTTTTCTTTCTGAAGGCCTCAGACAGCTCTTTTGCTCTCACCATGGTGCTCACTCTCACTTCAACAGTCAGGAGCACACCTAACTAAATGTCTGAGGTTTAAATATGGCAAGCCTCATTCAAAATGCTGAGTAACGATCTTCTAATCATGTGCACCTGGTGTAATACACCTGTGTTTGAGTTGAGCCATTTTAAGTGGGAATAAATGTGGGTGTGTCCTAACTTTTTCTTCAGTTAGAATATGCATTTTTGTAGAATTACATTAACAGAAGATGTTGAAAAGTCTTTTCTTCAGTTTTAATTGTTTAGTTATATTCCTATAATCTCTCAGTATTGTTAAAATTGAGATTAAATATCTATATATCCAAAAATGTTACAAAAATACACAGGCTTTCATAGGGTGTCCTAACTTTTTCACATGACTGTAGTAGGACGTGTATAAAAATGTTCAGACAAAAGATGAATGTGTCTGAGAAGCACATTAAGCATATAATGCTTTACAAGTTTAAAAAAGGCAATAATGCAGTAGAAACTACACGAAACATTCAAGGTGTTTATGGTGCGAAGTCACTCAATGAAAGAAAATGTCGAGGGTGGTTTTAGAAGTTCAAATCAGGTGACTACAACTTAAATAATGCTCCCCGTTCAGGTCGTCCTGCTGAGTTTAATGATGACTTGCTGCTGGCTGCATTTGATGAAAACTGTGCTGTAACATTTGAAGAACCAGCACAGAAGCTTAATTCAACCCATTCAACAGTTCACCGTCATCTGCAACAGCTTGGAAAGATGTCAAAAGTTGGAAAATGGGTAACCCATGATTTGACAGAAGTCAACCTCAGAGCAAGAGTGGGCATTTGCACTTCTCTGCACTCTCGTAAACGTAACTCACCTTTTTTGGACAGGTAAGTAACTGGAGATGAAAAATGGATATTTTATATAAATGTTAAGCACTGTAGATAATGGCTCAGTGCAGGTAGACTGGCTAAAGCACAGCCCAAAATGGACCTCCATCCTAGGAAAGTCTTGTTAAGCGTTTGGTGGGATATTGTTGGTGTGGTCTACTTTGAGTTACTGCCATTCAGTGTAATAATTATATCAGACTTCTACTGTCAACAGTTAGAGTGCTTAAATGTTGCACTGAAATAAAAGAAGCCTGCTTTGATCAATCGTAAAGGTGTTGTGTTACATCAGAATAATGCATGACCCCCCTACAGCAAGGACCACATCTGTAAAGATTGAAGAACTAGACAAGGAAAAACTTCAACATCCTCCTTATTCTCCAGACATTGCCCTATCTGATTATCATCTATTCCAAAGTTTGCAAAACTATCTCGATGGAAAAGAGCTTGGAACACATGACGATGTCAACACTACCCTATCTACGTTCTTTTCCTTCAAACTTCATGAAGTTTATAGAAGTGTCATTCAGAAGCTTGTGAATCGTTGTGAATGAAACCAAACCAATCGATACACTCTATCGGCAGAGAACAGATAGTCCATTGTGTATTTTTGCGTTCTAAAGCTAACTAATTGATAATTGTTAAAAAAGATTTATAAATATTTGCACTTCTAATTGTTATAAATTAAATTACCAGTTTAACTAAATTCATTTTGCAATTGGATACGGTCACACCTTAAATAAATAACATAATTTAATAACTTGAGTTTAAACTTTCACTAAATTTAACCATGTGTTGTTTTACTGAGCGATAAATATATTAAGTAAAGAACTGTGTTTAATATGTAACGACTTAGTGAACAACAACCTATTCTGGACGATTAGCCTACAAGTGGCACAGCGTTATGTCAGCGGTTTTTTATTTTGTTTATTTTTTAATTTTGCACAAAGCTACTCGAGGGCTATCTGTGCTAGCCGTCCCTAATTTAGCAGTGTAAGACTAGAGGGAAGGCAGCTAGTCATCACCAACCACCGCCAACTCTTGGGCTACTCTTTTATCAACGAATAGTGGGATTTACTGTAACATTATAACGCCCCCATGACTGAAAGGGTGAACATGTTTGGTGTGACAAGCTGATAATAACACGTTTATATGGTTTTACGACATAAATATCTATATTTGTATCTTTGAAGAATTGAACTTTTCGATTAAAATAGACGTCCTATATGTTATTATACACGATTAAACAAAGTTGTTTAGCAGAATGTTTAGTGTAACAGCGTCATATCCTGGACATACAATGATACACGTGGTAGACGTAGCACAGATAGCCCATTGTGTAGTTTCGTGCTCGTATTCACATAAACAAAACAAACAGTATTTCTATATATATATTATTCATCAACCGGTTCTCATCATTCATAAAAATAAAATGAAGTACAATGAAAGTGTGATTTCGGGGTATGTAACCTTTGACCTCTTCTGTCATATAACCTTGATCTTGGAAAAGTAAAACGTAATGTGAAGCGAAGACTTCGTTCCATTCAATAACTAATCTAGATTTAGCTTCCTTTCAAAAAAGAAGGCCTTCCTAAATGTTTCCTGACTTTAATTCCACATGCACAATGGATCAAATTTGAAAGTCACTGGCGAGATTTCTTGTAACGTGGTTGGCATGCTTAGCTTATTTTGCTGACACAAACATAACTGAAAAAAAAACAAACCCGAAGAACGATCATTCAATTTATGCGCACGCACATAAACGAGCATTTCTCAGATACCCTGTTTACACACAAGTTGCATCGTCATCCCGTTTATTTTAAAATATCTAATACACGTAACTAACTTACACGAAACAGTAATGTACATCGTGAGCCAAGTTCTATTGACTTCCACAGATCGTTGAATAATTGGGAAAGTAACTTGGTATTTACTACAAAACCTAAGTAAATTTGCGCCACTTATAATAATACAAATTCACCTATTTACTGCAGACTGGTACGAATGTTTCTTCTTATTCTCTGAATAAAAGAAAAGAAAATATCTGAAAATAATTTCATGACGCGTTGTTGAAAGCCATCTAAGATTTCACTAGAAATATATGAACAGTAAATTTTCACGCAATATACATAAAGATATGAGTAAACAGTTAGTCAAACTGCTTAACATACACATTTTCTTTAATTACACCTATTTTTTCTTTAATATTATTATTACCCTTAATTTTACCACAGTTTATCCTAACTCTGTTGAGTTATAAATCATTGATTGATTCTGGCTCACGCTCCATATTTTCGAACATTTATCACAGTTTATTTGTTTGTTTTTTTAATTATATAAACAACATGAATGTTAAATCAGTTTATGCTGTGTTCGTTTCATTCAAATATTATGAAGGGTGGGGGGAGAATTACGTCATGCTAATAACCATTTGATACATTGAAAGTTGGTAAATTTAGTGCTTAAAACAACTCAAGTTGGTTTTATAAAATGAAAGACACGTTTATTAGCCACTTCACGTTTTGTGAAGCCAATTTAACAGTCTAACAAACACTAATAACAGGAATATAGTAAAATACACGTTTATTATGTATGAAGTCACTCAACACGCTAACAGACATTAATTACTAGAATATGGTAAAATACACGTTTATTATGTATGAAGCCACTTCTACAGTCTAACACACATTAATAACAGAAATATGGTAAAATACAGGTTTATTATGTATGAAGCCACTTCTACAGTCTAACACACATTAATAACAGGAATATGGTAAAATACAGGTTTATTATCTATGAAGCCATTCAACACTCTAACAGACATTAATAACAGGAATATGGTAAAATACAGATTTATTATGTATGAAGCCGCTTCTACAGTCTAACAGACATTAATAAGAGGAATATGATAAAATACAGATTTATTATGTATGTTTGTTTGTTTGTTGTTGTTGTTTTTTAATTTCGCACAAAGCTTCTCGAGGGCTATCTGTGCTAGCCGTCCCTAATTTAGCAGTGTAAGACTAGAGGGAAGACAGATAGTCATCACCACCCACCGCCAACTCTTGGGCTACTCTTTTACCAACGAATAGTGGGATTGATCGTAACATTATAACGCCCCCACGGCTGAAAGGGCGAGCATGTTTCGTTGCGACGGGGATGCGAATCCGCGACCCTCAGAATACGAGTCGCACGCCTTAACACGCTTAGCCATGCCGGGCCTTATTATGTATGAAGCCACTTCAACAATCTGAGACAAATAACAGGAATATGGTAAAATACAGATTGATTATCTATGAAGCCATTCAACAGTCTAACAGACATTAATAACAGGAATGTGGTAAAATACAGGTTTATATATCCAACAAACCCATTCCAACCTCTTCCCACCTGAGAGCCATGATATGTTCCGTTTTAGTCTGTTTCAGTATCTCCTGGTGGCAGAGTTTTTGTATTGTGTATTTGTGTTTTATTTTCTGAGAATCAATTTTAAATCATAGTTTTATAAATAATCATAAAGTCAAAATATATTTATGTTTTACCTTCATCCACCACGAGGGTCGCTACTTGCATCTTGACAACTGCTGATTTTGTGAGAACAAATTGTATAAAATTGATTGATCGTTTGATATTAAGCACAAAACTGCACAATGGGCTGTCTGTGCTCTGCCCACCACAGGTATCAAAACTTGGTTTCTAGCGATGTAAGTCCGCAGATATGCCGCTGTGCCACTAGGGGGAGAGCAAAAGTGTATAAAAACTAGCATACAGTGAAAGCTTTATTGACTAAAATTTACTTCTGTTTTGATGACGTCACTTCCAGTTAATATTTTCAACGAATGTTTAGTTTATTTTCCTAACATTATTACAACAGTCAGATGTTATAATTCATAGTCAGTTTGGTGAACCCTCTGGGAGCCCCCCGCTAGTACAGCGGTAAGTCTGCGGATTTGCAACGCTAAAATCAGGGGTTCGGTTCCCCTCGGTGGGCTCAACAGATAGCCCGATGTGGCTTTGCTATAAGAAAACACACAAACACGAACCCTGTGATGGTACTGACACTCTGAGTTGTACACGTCATCATGGAGCAATAACCCTATAGGCCGCCAGACAAGAACTCTTGTACAGAACTAAAACCAATGCATTGAATAGGAAACCTGTTTGATTAGCCGTTGGTTATCAAGCCAGAAAAGTATTGTGACAACAAACTTTCGAAACAGAAATATCAAAGCAACGAGAAATGTCATTCATAATTCCTACGTGATAAATGTGTTTAGTCAAAAAAACATGAATTATTTCATGTTATCGTAGATTAATTTAATTTCATGTAAAACTGGACCAGCCGTGATAGTTTTTGTAGCTTCAGAACTTTATCATCCCAAACTAATTCAAACTTCGCCACAAAATATCTTCTTAGTTTATTAAGTTTATCCATCATAACACCGATTAATTTTTACGGTATCAAATATACTTTACTTTAAACGAAACAGCTGCGTATGGTTGCTTAGATTCAAACCAAAAACAAATTAAACATTTGAAAACACATTTTTTGTTATCGTGTGAGAGACAATTCTTTAAAAACATATATGCAAATGTTCGTATTTGCATATTTTAATAGAAGTTTGTTCGATTTCAAAGTTCTCTGAAGACATATTGTTTAGTAACCTAATTTCTATTCAATACGTATCCTAATTAATTTTAGATACATGTATAACTCAAAATAAAGAAAATATTACGTTTAGAATTATCTCTGAAACACTAAGTTTGTTTCACGTAAATTTACTGAAAAACTATAATTATATCGTTTACTGCAAAATTTCAGGAATAAAAATCTATGGTAATTTTTTATTTGCTTAGAAACTTATTATTTCATAATAAAGCGTAAAAACGTCACCCCGTGTTACTTTATAGTACTATTGCCTCTAGAATGATAAGTATATTTCTATGCACAGCAACTGGAGCTATATATGTACCTGAAATTCCCTGTATAAAAAAAAAAAACTTTATCCTACTTTCTATACAGTTAAAGTAACTAGATCACTTTATCCTGCTTTCTATACAGTTAAAGTAACCAGATCACTTTATCCTGCTTTCTATACAGTTAAAGTAACCAGATCACTTTATCCTGCTTTCTATACAGTTAAAGTAACCAGATCACTCTATCCTGCTTTATGTACAGTCAAAGTAGCCAGGTCACTTTATCCTGCTTTCTATACAGTTAAAGTAGCCAGATCACTTTATCCTGCTTTCTATACAGTTAAAGTAACCAGATCACTCTATTTTGCTTTATGTACAGTCAAAGTAGCCAGGTTACTTTATCCTGCTTTCTATACAGTTAAAGTAACCAGATCACTTTATCCTGCTTTCTATACAGTTAAAGTAACCAGATCACTCTATCTTGCTTTATGTACAGTCAAAGTAGCCAGGTCACTTTATCCTGCTTTCTATACAGTTAAAGTAACCAGATCACTCTATCCTGCTTTATGTACAGTTAAAGTAGCCAGATCACTTTATCCTGCTTTCTATACAGTTAAAGTAGCCAGATCACTTTATCCTGCTTTCTATACAGTTAAAGTAACCAGATCACTCTATCCTGCTTTATGTACAGTCAAAGTAGCCAGGTTACTTTATCCTGCTATGTACAATCAAAATAACCAGATCACTTTATCCTTCTTTCTATACAGTTAAAGTAGCCATATCACTTTATCCTGCTTTATATACAGTTAAAGTATCCAGATCACTTTATCCTGCTTTCCATGTAATCAAAGTAATCAGATCACTTTATCACGCTCACCGCACAAACAAAGTAGCCAGATCACTTTATCACGCTCACCGCGCAGTCAAAGTAGCCAGATAAAAGTTATAATTTACCTTATAAATAAATATAGGATCAGATTGTAAGTTTGTTTACATAATTGTCTATTTCGTTAGATAATAACTGTCAGTTTTAGTTATTGAAGACCAAAAAGTAATATTCCGCATGTTTACTGATTATTAGCACCTAAACTCCTGGCCTACCCAGCACGTTCTATCAGGTAAGTCGACAAAGTTAAATAAAGGAGAGCTGATTTGTTTAGTCAAAGTGAACGAGGATATGAAAAACTTGTGAATTACGTTGAAAAAATAGGAGTTACTATTGGCTGCCCAAGTCGATACGAGAAGCAGTGTTCTGACACCTTTTAACTGTACAGAGAACTTAACCATAACTGTCTAAAAGAAAGTTCGAAAAAGCTGACAGAAGTGTCTGAGCGTGGCAAACGTTCATTTCGTGTAAAAGTGTTGGAAGCTATCTTTTCAATAACTCCGTTCAATGCGACATCTTCTGAATGGGAACCACCTTAAAAATCTGTTCAGCAGGATTCTAATGAATGTTGGTCCTTTGAAAAAAAACACTAGAAAAATGTGGCCCGTACATCAGCCCGGGTGATGCTCGATATGGTCAGGTATGGTGATCACTTGAATTCCCACTACTGATGATGAGTTTCATCTAGTAATAAGGACTCAGCCTTGAGTGAATGACTACTGATGATGAGTTTCATCTAGTAATAAGGACTCAGCCTTGAGTGAATGACTACTGATGATGAGTTTCATCTAGTAATAAGGACTCAGCCTTGAGTGAATGACTACTGATGATGAGTTTCATCTAGTAATAAGGACTCAGCCTGAATGACTGATGATGAGTTTCATGACTCAGCCTTGAGTGAATGACTGATGATGAGTTTCATCTAGTAATAAGGATCTAGTGAATGACTACTGATGATGAGTTTCATCAGAACTCAGCCTTGAGTGAATGACTACTGATGATGAGTTTCATCTAGTAATAAGGACTCAGCCTTGAGTGAATGACTACTGATGATGAGTTTCATCTAGTAATAAGGACTCAGCCTTGAGTGAATGTCGATGTGGAAGCAGACGAGTAAATATTTTGCACGAAGTTATAACGTGAGTGTTATAGAATGAGCTACTGACATTTCCCGTGGATATCAAAATATCTTAAATGGATACTTCTAAGGGCTATAATGGAGTTCTTGCGTCAGCATGTCAAGCTATATATCTATCAAACAAAAACGTAAAAAAGATTCTTTTGTGTCTTGAAATGATCCACCCAGACCCAAGGTCTCTTTGGTGCCACGACCTTCTGGATACCAACAACAGTTGAGTAGTAAACTTGAGTCGTATACCTGATGGAAAAGTTTCTGATTAAAAGGCTGTTATTCCGTAATATTGTGTTCATTCTACAAGTTAAATGTTTTATTTTTTCTTTCAAATACAATTTTTACTGGCATTATTTTGGTTTTCTTATTACGTTGACAACTAGTCGTTATGAACAAAACCTGGATGTTCGTGAATTAAGCCTAAATATGCATATATTGTTCCTGTATATTTGATTTTATATTCAGTTTGGTTTGTAGTTAGTCTCCATTAGAAAAGTCTATCTATATACAGATATATGAAAATCAACGTAACTTTCAATTGGCGTCATCATTTATCTGTAGGGCTCCACATCTATTAGATTCTATACATAAAACTGAGGAATATAGGGAACACTTGTGCTGTGATTGCCCATTAGATTTTACTTGGAATGGTTAAAAAAGGTTTCAGTGTTTACTTTTGTGTCAAACTGTATCAGTTGTTACACTTTACTGTTTTTAGGCATACAAAAAATATTACCACACGCACATACCAGGTAAAAATAATATGCAGTTGTATTTTACATTATGTGTGTGTGTGTGCGCGCGATTGTAGGAAAGTGCAGAAAATACTGTTTACTAACGTTTAACTTATCTCTATTTAGCCTCCTTTTGGTGACCCGGCATGGCCAAGTGGTTACGGCGCTTGACTCGTAATCTGAGGTTCACAGGTCCGAGCCTCCCCTTCTACCAGCCGTCGGGGGCGTTATAACAGGACGACCAATCTCACTATTTGTCGGTGAAAACGTAACTCAGGAGTTATCAGGGGGTGGTGATAAGTAACTGCCTTCCCTTTAGTCTTACACTGTTAAATTAGGGACGGTTGGTGCATATAGCTTCATGTAGCTTTTCGCGAAATTCAAACAAACGTTTCTTTAAAATAATATTTAGATAAAGTTCTGATAAGTGTAGTTATGTAGAAACCAGTAAATAGTGTTCTTAAGTGGTGCCTGACCTTCACACAGATTGATTTGGAAATAAAATTGTTACGATCTTCGATTCCAAGTTATGTATTCCACGGAACAGAAAAATAAAAAAAAATAACCTTATTTCTTAAACTTAAGAATCATCAATAAATGTGGCTTCATTCATGTTGAATGTAATAAATTAAACGTATAAACAAGCATATTATTGACTCCAGCTTGTAAATAATATAATTCCCAATTAGGTTTCGACGTGCTAGTTCGACTCCAACTCGTAATGAACGTAGTTCCAATAAGTTTCAGTTTTGTTAATTCACAGGATTTGAAAAAAAAAAAACTTTTTTTTTTCAGTAATATTAACGTATAAGTAAAGGTGAATGACCCACGTTTAGGAACAAACTGAGGAAGAGAATTATTAGAACTTTCAAAGCCTTCTTCTTAAAACTAGTTCTATAAACTGAAACAGCCATTTGTAGTTTAAAATTTGTTGGCGAATAACAATAACAATAAAATCGTCTTTGCTAAGTATTAAACTCAGTTCAGCAAATAAGAACAAGTTCAGAGCTAACAGACGAATCTAGTAAGTTTTGGTCAGCTACAAACGTACATGATGGCTGTTATCAGATCTGGTAAGTATCAACAGAAAACGTTTTGGTCAGTTGCAAACTTAGTTGGTGGCTGTTATCAGATCCAATAACCATCAACAGAAAACGTTTTGGTCAGCTACAAACTTACTTGGTGGCTGTTATCATATCTAACAAGTATAGACAGAAGACTTTTTGGTTAACTTCAAACTTACTTGATGGCTATTATCAGACCTAGCAAGTATAAACAGTAAACGTTTTGGTCAGTTACAAACTTACTTGATGGCTGTTAACAGACCTAGTAAATATTAACAGTAAATGTTTTGGTCAGCTACAAAATTACTTGAAGGTTGTTATCGGATCTAGTAAGTATAAACAGAAAACGTTTTGGTCAGCTACAAACGTACATGATGGCTGTTATCAGATCTAGTAAGTATAAACAGAAAACGTTTTGGTCAGCTACAAACGTACATGATGGCTGTTATCAGATCTAGTAAGTATACACAGAAAACGTTTTGGTCAGTTCCAAGATTAGAAAGTAACTGTTAGTGGATCTGTTTGTAGACAAATCTTGATTATTAAATTAAAACTATTTAATTTTATGACATCCACCTGTACTACAGACTTGTTAAACTCAAAGGTCGAAAATGTTTCTCGGTAAGTATTAAATAATATAATATTTATTTGGTTTTGAAAACAACCAGAAGCCAAAACGACTTTTTTCTCAAATTCTTTTTGTGCTTCAAAACGACCACAATGTAAGGTCACTGTAACCTAGAATATAAGTTTATAATTTTGTATATGATTTGAAAATAGTTGACTCCCAATACGTAGTAATGTTCTAAATGTCAGTATCGATACGGTTTTTTAAAAAAGGATATGATTTCAAGTGTGTAATAAAGATTAATAACGTCTCTTCCTCTAAACACATGTCCAGCAGTTTTGACTCCAAAGCGTAATATACTAAAGCCATCCACTAGGGGTTATGACGTCACAGAACTTTTACTCGTGTATCAACGAAAATAATAAACTAACTAAGATGCTAACTCGCGCAGGAAAACACTTATAAGCTATCGATTCACTTCTAACAATTTCACAAGAGTGATGCATATCTCACGCCAAGTAGCTCGTGTTTCTTTCGGAAACGGGAGCCATATAACAATATTAGATACAATATAAAAATATGTTTATGACTTGAAATTGAAACGGTCAATAAAGCTGAGCGGAGCATGCGTGAAAACACTGACTATAGACAACATTCTGAAATATTAAAACTATGTGTACTTGCGCGCAAGTAGGCTTTACAGCGAAACGTCCACATTTCCTAGAATTCCGTTTGAGTGTGTCTATTGAAGGAAGCATCTATTGTGGCACGTAGCCGAGTCAAATACTAGGAGTTAACCATTGGAAAACGTTGTCAGCGAGTTTTACAGAGAACGTGAAGTTACAGCTATATAACGTTTAACACCGTAAGGACCACAAATAGTCACTTCCTACAGTATTTTTTGTCCATATATCTCAAATGACGAGTGACAGAATGAATGTGTGAGCGAGAAAATGGCGCTTAAAAGTGACACATTCTGTGAAATTTGTTCTGTCAAAACAGCGAAGTGCTTTTGTTCCATCCTCGTGAAAAGTCCACAACTTGTTCTGTCCTAACAGCGAAGTGCTTTTGTTCCATCCTCGTGAAAAGTCCACAACTAACATCGAAAATTCGCTAGTAGAACTGGTTTAGAAAAACAATCCTGAAAATTCACGAAAAACATTATAGATGCACAATAAACAGAGACAAGTAATTTATTTTCTTTAGGACCGAGATAATTTTTGGTTTAATATCCCCAAAGCAACATTTCGGTTTTCTTTTATTTCTGTCATTTATTTGCTTCATCTAAACACGTTCAACTTCCAGGAAATGTTTAGTACTCGCTACTTGCTAAAGCAACAAAGATAAAAATAACCAATGGAAGGTTTGGTGTTTTTATAGAATGTTATTTCTTTTTACTGCTGTTGTTGTCACTGAGTTTGTTTAGAATTTCAAATTTAGCTCTAAACACTTTTCTGTATTCAAGGCAAAAAAAAGAATGCTAAGCTTTCTATTTAGCTGCATTGTACAGTAATTTTTTAGCTTGAAATAAAACGACGATAAAGTAGTAGTAATTTTTAAAAAGTGCATATTTTGCAAATGCAAGCAGCAAAAAAAAAAAAGGTGCGCTACTGTTATAAAGAGATGCCTCGTTAATTGTATGGCAAAAGTATGAACTTTTTTAATTAAACATATTTTACTGGTGTAAAATAACAGTTGTATAATTTGTATACACCTTTAAGGTCTCTCCGAATGAAAGTGAACATAGGCAGATAACGAAACGATGTTTTTAAACTACCACTCCATGTGTAAATTGAGGTTTATTTGAAGAGTTGTTTTGTTGTTTTCGTCGTCAGACGTAGTATCTACTCACGTGATAGAAAGCTCTTGAACGAGCCTGAAATCTCGTGAGATTATGTAAGCTTCAATTTCTGTGTGAAGAGCAAATTCGAAAAGACCTTTCTGCTTGGTGTATTTATTAGCACAAGTATAACATGGACAATTAAGTAATATGCACATAGAATTCAGTAAATAAATGTTTAATGAATGCACTAGACGAGCATAACTAGACATACAGAAATGTATTCTCAAACTTCTAGGTAAGTAAACCTCATATGCCTTAACTACAATTAATTGTAAATATTTAATGACTAAAACTGCACTTTCGTCTACATTTTCGAATATTCAATGTTAAGTGACAAACAGTTTGAGATAGATAGTTTTACATTTAGGTTATCGATATAATGGTTTTTGATAGATTTTTAGGTGTGTGTGTTTTTGCTCTCTATTATATGGTAGTATATGTTTACTAGTGCCTTTGTGTAAAATATACATATATATAGTTTGTCATAAACAAAAACAAGCCAAAACAAAAATTAAAAAAAAACACTGCAATAGTTGAAAAGATTCCCAGGGTACAGGCTATAATGGGAGATGTAAAACGTACCTTAGGTTTTGGAGGTGACTATAGAAGTAAGACCCACACTGTGGTGGGGATACACCTTCTATCAGTCTTAACTTCGTTCACCAGTCTCACGTAAATAAATAAAATAAAGAAATCGCAATAAATATAAAAACAATATGAACATAAATTAGAAATAAAAATTAGGAGAGCGAGATGTGGGTGCTCAAGCCCACAACGTCCCACATTTATATCATTCTTCACTGTTTGCAGACAGTCGTGGGAAGATGACTGCTCTCCAAAGTAAATAAGAAGCATTAAAAATTAAATGAAAAAATACATTAAAAAGAAAAGAAAATACTACCGTTTGGGGGCAAATAAGTTAACTAAGCTTACCTTCTTAAGTTAGCATTCCAGCCCCCATTATGGTAGCAAGACATTAAATAGTAGCTCAGTAGACGGATTATTATGAATCTCAACCAATTATCTAAACTAACTAATATAACTTTTAACCACCTATTTAATCTACTGTAACTATCAATCCTCATACTCCAAACAAGTCCTTATATATGGTAAGGTGTTCATCCGTATAAAGTAGGGCAAAGCTGTTTAATGACCTTATTCACGCTCTCCTAATTTCTATTTCTAATTTATGTTTCTATTATTTTTATTTTTGTTCCTATTTCTTTATTTTATTTATTTATGTGAGACTGGCGAACGAAGTTAAGACTGATAGAAGGTGTATCCCCACCACAGTGTGGATTCTACATCCATAGTCACCTTCAAAACCTAGGGTAATTTTATATCCCACATTATAGCATAAAGCCTGGAAATCCTTTCAATTTATGAAGTGTTTATTTTTTATTTTTGTTTCGGCTTGGTTAGGTTTACAATAAACTAACATTAGTCAGAGGTTTGGATTTGCCATTTTGACACAGTTCTTCCTTTTTATTTTGCTTAACTCTTTAGTATTAATATTCTATATATATAAATATATTTGTGCTATCTATGAATAAATATCCCAGAATGGAAAGTTTCATTTGCTTCATTCTGAATTTTATGACACTCTCGGGAATGTTTGTTGCAAATTGTACTGCACGATTTCTTCTTCACGTTTTATATCCATGCACATGTAATACAATCGGATCAGTTCTATGAAAGTACGGAAATTTCTCTTGCCAATGAGAGACGTGATTTATTTTGTAACATCCATTAATCAGAGATATGTAGACCTTACAAAAACATCTGCAATATTTAATTTTTAAAAGAAATATTCTACAGTTTTCTGTTTCTACATCAAATAGTCTTCAATCTTTTGTTAATTTTTGTCTACCGTAATTTTGTTTCTCAACCGTATCAGATTCCACCTTTTTTTTTTCTTGAGCAAGTTTCTGCCATCTTTAGTCCTAACCTAATACTATATAAATAACTAATTTTTTAATCATTAAAAAAAACGGCCATGTACAATCATCTCCTTGTAAAATAAAGCTATGGATACCTTTTGTTTGTTCACTAAGTAATTCATCAACTATTTTTTTTTGTTTCTAAAGTAAACAACTGAAACCTTTTTTATACCAAATCATTAAAATCTTTAGTACTTACAGTAAATCATTAAAATCCTTTGTTCTTAAAGTAAACCGTTAAAATCCTTTGTTTTTAAAGTAAACCGTTAAAATCCTTCTTCTTAAATTTGTCCCTTAATTAAACGACTACTTTTTCTCTCTAAAATAAACCATCAACCATCAACTTCTACTAAAATAGACATTGATGTCTTTTGTTCCTAAAGCAACCAATCCAAGAACTTGTTTTACAGTAAACCATTAATGTTTTTGTTTTCTAAATATACCACTAGAATTTCTTTTTGTTTTTGTTGTTTTTGTTTCTTTGTTGTTTTTTTAAATTGCCTGAAGATGGCGTGTTACTATAAGTTGAAACGTTTTGATTGGTTAAAAAACAAAACAAAACTGTATAGCTGATCACGATATTTAATTTAATCTTGGAAGAATATACAAATGTGTGTCCAACAATCACCCTGACATTTTAAAGGTTTCTACTGTCCATCTTACCATTTAAACCGAAAAATTCCCGCGCTGTGGACAACAGTTAACTTGACCATTTTCCTAAAAGTATAAATATTTCAGCATTTCTCTATATGTGCAATTTATCAAATACTAACTCCTTTCTGGGTTTCTGTTAGTCGAATTTACATACGTTATTATATCATTCCAAATCTTTTAGTGGATATTTGAGATTCTTGTTTACCACGCATGTCGTTAAACATTTACGCAATAAATATTTAATCATTATATCTGTACTGTCCTTGATAAGAGCTCTAAGCCTAACCGAAAAATCTCTGAAGTGGATCCTATTGATTTGAGCAGTGACTCAAAGGACAGCCTTCCAGTTTTGGTTCTTTTAATTCTTTATATATATATAATGTCTTAATGATCTCTTGAAAATCTCCCTGATCATATAGATGTCCGCGTTTATAAATGTAATGTTTCTGTTAATGTTAATTTCCCAAGTAGTTTGAGAAACATGATTTATATTTATAGTAAGTACTTCGCATGTGGTTTTATGACAAAACGACCCCTTTCAACACAGTAATTCAGGCTAACTTCAAATGTATCTTTGTATCTGTAACTGAATTAAATCAAAATTAGAATTATTACACACTACGTCCTTTGGCCCGGCATGGCCACGTGGTTAAGGCACTCGACTCGTAATCCGAAGCTCACAAGTTCAAATTCCCGTCGCATCAAACATGATCGCCCTTTGAGCCGTGGGGGCGTTATAATGTTACGGTCAATCCAACTATTCTTTGGTAAAAGAGCAACCCAAGAGTTGGCAGTGGGTGGTAATGATGAGCTGTCTTCCATCTAGTCTTATAGTGTTAACTTAGGAACGACTAGCACAGATATCCCTCGTGTAGCTTTGCGCAAAATTCAAAACTAGGTGGGTTTTAAATTGTTTTATTTATGGGTTAAAAAGCTCAAAACATTTCATTGCTATTAATCAACACAAAATATTCACTTTATTTTTAATCCTATATTTGCCTTGTTTATTAAAATTATTCTTTTTTTTAATTGACCCCCCTACTAACAATATTGGTCTACCCCTATCTTAGTGTTAATAGTAAATATATTTGCAATAATTGATTTTCTGATTTTCTCGAAGAAAGGGGTGTTTTGTTGAATCACTACACAGTCCAAAAATGGGGAAATGGCACTTAAATAGAAACCTCTACGAAATTTCTGAAACGTTGAGTTAGGTCATCTTGGGTAGCCTGTTAGGAAAGTCTGGTCGTTCTTATTACTTCTTAGAACTACGTGTCTGCCCCCTTCCCATTCCCCATTGGCTCAGCAGTAAGTCTGAAAGCTTACAACGTTAGAAAAGTGGCTTTCGATACCCTTAGTGGGCACAACACAGATAGCCCATTGTGTAGTTTTGTGTTTAACAGTAAACAAACAAATATGTACCACTAGAACGAAAGCAAAGAAACATTTTCACTTTGTTTCGGAGGCAAATTTCTTCAAGGCACTAGTTACAGACTAGTTTTACATATAAATTTAAAAATAGAAAGTTCGGGGATAAGAAACCAACTAAAAACGGGAATTGGAGTCACTGTGTGTGAGAGGCGGGCAAACTTGCTCCCTCCCAACGATCGCTGTGAGTAAGGAGAGTAAAATATATATACAGGGATGAGCATAAGGGGACAATCAAGGGATACACTCTCCCCTAATGCTTATGGATGTTTTCATTATGGTATCTGTAATATCGTTCATTTCTGTTCATATGATGAACATGTGTTGATATGGTTAAAATGTATATATATATATATAATGTATGTTTAACGGCCCTTCCGCATCAGGGACTGGGAGAGAACTTGTGTTGTTTCAAGGCGCCAACAGAATGTGACTCATCTCAAATTGAGCTTTTGTACATTGAATACTGTCAAAATACGAGAACTGCGGGCGTTTCATGTGTAACCAAAATTATCACGTGATCTACGAGTGGTGCTTACACTTGATAAGCACCTACGTGACCCAGCATACACTTAAGGTCATATAATGCTGTAAGCAGATAAATGCTCACGTAATAATATCGCAGAAACTGGGAACCTACAACGTGAAGACGTACATACTAAGTGGTTAGAATGCTTGACTCCCAATCTGAGGTACGAATCCCCGTAGAATGGACGGCAAAACAGCCTGTTATGGAGTCACTGACCTGAAGACGAAAGGCTGAAGAGTTTCGAAACGTTGTCATCTATATTTGTGTCTTCACAATCGGCAGTTGCCGTCCATTTTAGAAAGTTTCATCATGAATTCTCTGCCTAAACAATCTATCAAAGGATGCTCACCCCATTTTAGTCGTGAAAACGTTATAATGTTTAGTCAATCCCACTATGTGCTGGTGAAAGAGTATCCCAGTTGTGTTTGTGGTGGGTGGTGATGACTAGCTGCCTTCCCTCTAGTCTTACACTGCTAAATTAGGGGCGGCTAGCGCAGATAGCTCTCGTGCAGCTTTGTGTGAAATTCAAATAAATCAAACCAAACTAAAGACTTTTGAAAACAATATAAAAATATATAATTTCTATCAACAGAAACAAAAATACGTTAGAAAGTACTAATAATTATCACCCTTTTATTAAATATTAATTACTATTTTGAACGACATAAAGAACATTTAAGTTAATTAATAAACAAGTTACTTTCAAATAAAACCCACTAGAAACGTACTAACACACTTAGGTGAACGTAATGTGCAAATGTGAATATATACTAAACCTACAACGTGTACAAAACATTCACAGTGTTGGCAAAAATTTAGATTGAGAAGGAGGTATTCTTTACAAGAATACTAAACAAAAACTAAGCATCGAATTTCATTTCTTTCATGCTAAGATACCCAGTATATATCAATGTGACGTACAAGATTAATAATAACATTCGACCAATTACTCAGTGTGACGCAACTGTAAATAATAACACTTGACCAATGAGAGAAGAGTATCAAATCTTAGTCAGTGTGACGTAAACGGTGAAAGAGTAATACTCAACCAATGACACGAATTTATCAATGCTTATCCAATGTGACGTATAAGGTGAAATAACACCGAACCAATGAGAGAAGTGTATAAGTTCTAGTGGAAGAGAAGTAGCCATTACAATACGAAAATAATTCCAATGTGGCATTAAAAGTAGAAAAAATATATATATGTATGTAATTCGTTTTAGTTCAGACTGGAAACTGTAGAGAAACTGTACGGTTTGTTTGTGCAGTGCCTTAACACACAATAGTGCAATACAAACCTATTTTAGTGATACTTCGTTCTCTAGCTTCGTTTTCGCAGAATGAAAACTAGTTCTAATTAAGGCTTTGTAGCACAACTTACAGAAATATATGTTGTCACACATAACACAAGAAGTGGCTGTTCTTTAATTGTTCAAATATAATCACCCAGGCGCTTTAAAGGCCTCGGTTCGCGTAATTTAAAATTAAATCTTAACGTTAACCTGTCTTCGCTGACAAATTCATTCAACACGCTCGTGCAAATAGTGTTAACAACAAAATACTACATATGTCAAGAGAGTAAACAGCTATCAGTTGTTTGTCTTTTGTAAACATGTTTACTAAAGATTGTGCATTTTTTATATTAACAAACATCGAATCTTCCTTCTATAATATCAACATATGATTACTTAACTTTCGGACACAATCCGATACCTTATTAAAATACAGTAAGATTGCAACTTTTCCTATTGAATCTATTTTACCACATACACATAGTGACCCGCTTAGTAACTATCTGGTTCGAGGTTATAAACGTCAGACGTGACGTCACCGTTTTCCGACCCGTGATTTATATCCTAACATCTCACAAAGTAAAATGTCAAGTCAACTCAGAGCTATTTATTTTCCGTTTTATTTAAACAGTTTTCTACGAAAAGAAAGATGCTGTGTCTACCATGAGGAATTGAACCCCGGATTTTATAATTATAAGCCTCAAGCTTACCGTTGATGAAGAGCTATACCAAGTGCTGTTTAGTTTTGAAAGTTATTCTTTTGCTTATTAATGAAAAAAATAATAATAACTATCTAACGTTTTACGTTAAGTTATGGTGGTTGTTAATTTCCTGTTCCTCCACATAGTCTAAAATTTACATATTAATGTAAATAGGCTTAGACCTCTAGAGCTCTTCACATAGTACACACATTTCCACTGTTAATGAATTATAATTATCTCTTCGCAACAAGCGGATATTTTTAAATGTTTTCATCCAAATTGTATTTCCCAGCGTCTCTCTAGCGTGGCCTTTTAATACTTTTTACAATAAATATTAATTAATATCTTCATTAGTATTTTGGCTATTGTCTTTGCCTACTCTGTTACAATACACGCAAGTCCTTTAAATCGTTGATTTTTTAGTACTTTAATAAATGGATGTTGAGTTTATTTGTAAAGTTCTTGCATTAAGTGTAAATATTTATTTTACGTGTTTGTGTTTGTTTTCTCTCGTAGATAAATTGAAATCCAACTCAACGAATATCTACTGAGGTAACTTCTCAGCAACGAAACTAACATAACGAGCTTGTCGTTCGCGCATTAACAAATAGAGTGGATGAGCTTGAAGTACGTCTGCGCTTCGAAAATCCGAGAAATAAAATAAACCCTCAGAAAAATACATTTAAAATTTTATTTTAAAGACTTACTGGGGTTCCTAAGACATCTCATGGGAAAGAAGTGAGGTTTCTCGACACATTAAGTTGTAAGAAGAAAATGTTGTTGTTGTGTTGCAACATGTCCTTGACGTCACGAACTGGACCTTTCTTTTCCACGAGCGTTTGAATTCGCAATCAGTGTTGTGTTATTTTCGATATAGTAAGAGAACTCAACGCTAAGTACTGAATCTAATCAGAAAAACTGGAATTTGCAGTCAATAAAACAATTGTATTTGCCTTTCATTTTTTATGCCTACGTATTAAATACGTCATACAAATACGTTGAAATTAGCAATCAGTAATGTATGTGCGTGTGTCTTTTTTACGATCAATCTAAAAACGTTGGAATTTACATAGGAAATTGTGTGTTTTCCCTTTACGTTGACAAGATATCTTTTACGATGGTAGACCCGTTTGTATAATAATTTATTTTCAAGTTCTATACCATACAAAACTTCACCAGCATTATCATACATGTTAGACAAAAACAAGAACAATTAATATTTAAAACAATATATTAGAAGTAGCAGTTCGACAACCTCACCCAATGATTTATAATTTTCACAAGAATCGATGTTTTCGTGTCCAGACATAAACCTACAGTTTTTACAAGAGAATCAGGATTTCTTGTCACAAACAAAATTGTGAGGCACAGAAAACAACGACATATTTGTGTTATCACATTTTTTATAAATTATACTCGACAACTAATTACAATATTCTTTGAACCCAAACTATTTTGCGCATGCATTTGACACGTCTGAATGCTTAACCCGTGAATAAACCAAAATATTCATTCATTTTAATGTGTTGCTAATTTTAATACCAGTGCTGGTAACGCTGAAAGACGCAAAATTATGATAATTATCTGTTTCTTAACTGTAGATCAAAACGTTCATTTAGGATATACAAATCAAAAAGCCGGTTTTGTTAGCTTGTGTATGAATAATGTAGCAAGACTCACGAACATAGAGAACCTTAGAAGGATCCTTATAACGGTATTACGTACAAGCTTTCGCCTTTCTCTACGTAACATGGTAGTACGAAGGACTGTCAGTACATCAAGATACAACTAGGTTTCAAGTCAAAATATATTTTTCAAATAAGGTTCCATCTAACTGGGCTTTTGATTTGTTTGTTTGGTTGGTTGGTTTTGAATTTCTCGCAAAGCTACATCAGGGCTAACTGCGCTAGCCGTCCCTAATTTAGCACTCTAAGACTAGGGGGAAGGGAGCTAGTCATTACCACCCACCGCCAACTCTTAGGCTTGTCTATTACCAACGAATAGTGCGATTGGTAATCAGATTATAACGCCTTTACAGCTAAAAGGGCGAGCATGTTTAGTGTGACGGGGATTTGAGCCCACGATCTTCAAGTTACGAGTAGAGCGCCCTAACCATCTGGTCATACCGGGCCTTTGGGCCTTTGAAAACTGAAGATGTAAAACTTGTTCAAGAATGTTAATCCCAAAGTAACCACCACAGAAATTCACATACTTGAAAGAAAGTAACACGTTTGTGATATCAAACTCATATAAGAAACTTTTTTTTTTTTTTTCCATTTTGGAAGGCTTAGTTTCCAGGGTAATTGCTTAGTTTTTCGGTTTTGTCTGCTCTAATTGCCATCTCATCAGATGATAACGACCCTGCATGGCCAGGTGGTTAAGGCATTCGACTCGTAATCTGAGGGTTCAAATCCCCGTCACACCAAATATGCTCGCCCTATCAGCCGTGGGGACGTTATAATGTGACGGTCAATCCCACTATTCGTTGGTAAAAGAGTAGCCCAAGAGTTGGCGGTGGGTGGTGATGACTAGCTGCCTTCCCTCTAGTCTTACACTGCTAAATTAGGGAGGGGTAGCGTAGATAGCCCTCGAGTAGCTTTGCGCGAAATTAGAAAAAAACAAACATTAGATAATAAACGCCGAAACATATTAATTATTGAAGTAATTAGGGCGATTATAAGAGCTCAGCTTCTCGACATGACAAATATCATACCTTACCTATGCATTTAGTCGATAATATTCCCTAGATATCACGATATTGTTTTATCTCGATCGTCAATAACCTGCATACAGCAAACGTCGTTAGTGAGCTAGAAAAAAAATCATCAATCCCAAGAGAAATCGGTGAATAAAAGAGAAACCAGAAGAGGCTTATTCTGTTGTTTGTTTGTTTTTATTCAGGCACGTGAAATCAAGCTCTACCAAAAAATAAATAAATAAAAAATGAATAAACCAGTAGAACCATTTTTGTTTGAGTAAATTTCTAACGGCCCCCTAAGGATCAATGAAAGTGAATCCACTGAAAACTTTCACTGCTCTCAATTTAGGCTCTTGAAGAGCAGTAAAACATCAAAATAACTTTAGTATTTGGGGTTATGTTTTTTATAGTGCTCAGCAACGTGTGGATCGGTACAATCGGCATAATATCTAACCAGGAACGTATCACAGTTTCTATTTTGACGTCGGTTTGTTGTTCAGAAGTAATGAAATGCCACCGAAACTTTATTAGATTTGGGAGGTGTATGTAATAGGCCTTCCCAATGTAAAATATTTGTTTTAGAGTAAAAGCACATTTGGTTATCTGCTGTTAAAATGAGCACTAAGAAGTGTCGTCCTGATATGCTAGATGGATTGTGAAAAGCATGCAGGGAAGTGGGGTAGGCTTTAAAGAAGAAGAATTTACGACGCAGCCTTTCACAGTATAAACCACGTTACAGGATTATTGCTAAGATGTACGTTTGTCAAACAGAGCATGACTGGACGTGTTATTGACAAAATGATTCTATGAGACTCCAACATCTATGTATTATCGTTGCGTGTTTGTGCTTTTCCAGGCAGAATAACTGGATGTGGCCTGAGTGAGTCTTATCTATATGGCGTAACTTCTACCAGAAGTTAAAATGCCCCTGAAAGGTCAGTAAGGCATGATGAGGAGCAAGGAGTATGTTTTCATGGCCACTCAACAAGAATACTGCACCAGACTTTGTGTTCCTAACCAGTCTAGAGATCCTGGATACGCAATTGTTTTAAACTGTGTTAATATTTTCATTAACAAGTTAGTAGGACGTAAATCGGCAAACATCCTCAATTACCACTGGCGAATGTCTCAGTGGTACATATCCCCCCCCTTAAGATAGTGAAAGAGCATCTATAGCAAATATTAGTGTTAACGGCGGAGATTATTTGGTACCATGTGACCTCTATGAACCATAAGGGTGCGTAGAAGAGGACTTTGAACTCTATGTTGAGCGAGAGTATTTTTATGCTATTTGTTGTAACATAACGTACTCAACCCATTGTGGTGAATTTGGATTTAATATGTAAAATACTTTGCCTAAATGATCCTATAAGCCAAATAACAGCGTGCGATGGCCCACACGCGTGATGGCAGCGGCAGATTAGAAGCCAAAATGTTAGTTTAAAGTTAGATTAGTTTGTAAGTTATTAAATATGTATATAAAAAGGTTGTTAACTCACCACATAAAGTAATTATCAGCCAATAATCAATGTTTCCAACAGTCGCCAAATATTCCATTATCATGCAATTAGTTGATCAGGCGATTAATCTTATAACATATACATCTCAAACGTAATTGCCTTTAAAATCAATGACACAGTTTAAAAGTAAACAAATATGTTATTGTTTGCCTCTGAGTTAATCTAGATGTTTTACTAAAGTGTCATAACATTGTACTCTGTCATAATTAGCATACATTGTTTTTGCTTTGTTTTGTTTCTTATTAAGTTCCAACGTTAACTCATCAAAAGACTCAACTGAGAAGATAAGTTTATTTATAAAAATTATTAAAATTCCCACATCATCTTACTAAGTTCATTAAGCACCACTAGATTAAGCCAACTTTTTGTTATCATAATTCAATTCTATCCGAGAAACCTCAGAGGAAATCTTTAACAGTTCCAGAATGGTGAACCTACACTTCTTTCACAGGAACTTAGTGTTTATCGTTTCTTCCTTTGTTTTGCTTTGGAAAAAAAAAAGGGGATAAAAACTGTACTATTAAGTTTCGTATTGGTAAACATAAAAAATATTAAAATCTCCGGGTCCCTCATGGCCAAGTGGTTAGGGACGCTTGACTCGCAATCTGAAAGTCATGGGTTCGAATCCCTCTGTCAATAAATATGCTCGCTCCTTCAGCCGTGATGTGTTTTAATGTGGCTGTAAATCTCACTATCCGTTTGTAAACGAATAGCCCAGGAGTTGACGGTGGTGATGACGAATGGCTACCGACATTTCACTGCTAAATTTGAGACGGCAAGCGCAGATAGCCCTCACGTGAAATTCAGAAACAAAGAAATTATTTATAATAAAATTTCTGTATTTACAAACGATAATAATTATATAATATCTTCAAATTATTTCAATAAATCAAAATCGTAAGTTAGGACGATTTCTCACAACATAAAAGAGCGGCTAGTTCGTCTGACTTTCATCTTAACGTGTGGTACGAACTAAGTAAAATCACCGACAACTATTGAGCATTGTCACATTTATTGCGAAATTAATATATATCTCATTTTAATGTATTGATTGGTTTCTTTTGAATTTTGCGCAAAGCTACACGAAGGCAATCTGCGCTAGCGGTCCCTGATGTAGCAGTGTAAGACTAGAGGGAAGGCATCCTGTCATCACCACCCACAGCCAACTCTTGAGCTATACTTTTACCAACTAATAGTGGGATTGACTGTCACATTATAACGTCCCCACGGCTAAAATGGGTGAACTTGTTTAGTGCGACGAGGATTCGAACCCGTGACCCTCAAATTACGACTTGAGTGCCTTAACCATGGCCATACTGGGCCCTAATGTATTGAAGTTCTCACGTTGTCCTTGACAGCCTAAAAGCTATTCGCACGTACTATTTATTTTTACTTATATATAATTTAATTTAGTCACGACATTTCTTTTAAGTTTACTAAAGTTCTGTAAAATTAGTTTTTTTTAAAGAAATTTTCCTATTCAATTCACTGGTTTCTTTAAAACATTTCTATCATCCCAATAGATTCCTTCAAAAAGATGTGTTAGGGGAGTCGACTCCTAATCCTTGTCACACCAAACATGTTCGCCCTTTCAGCCGTGGAAACGTTATAATGTGACGGTCAATCTCCCTATTCGTTAGTAAAAGAGTAACCTGAGAGTCAGCGGTGGGTGATGATGACTAGCTCCCTTCCCTCTAGTCTTGCAGTGCTAAATTAGGAACGGCTAGCACAAGTTGTCCTCTTGTAGCTTTGCGCGAAATTAAAACAAAACAAATGGATGTTCCGTCACTTTTACACATTTTTATTGGAAATTTGTATCAAACACTTAAAATTATCCATCTATATACTTTCCCATAACCACAGTATTTATCTTCTTCTACGTATATTTGTTAGACTTTAAGCTCAATAGCTTCGTTAAGCCTACCGTTGTTCCTCTCAAAGTTCTATTTTATACTAATATTACCATAAAACGTAGGTACGTTCTATTAATAATTTCAATTATTTCTTTGTTCCAAGTAATTATATAAAGTTTCATAATCTGTCTGTTGTTATTCTCATCAGGGGGGGGGGACACAACACGGATATACACACATGGGGTTCGGAAAACCCCTGATTTTTATATATATATATATATATATGCTTGTATAGTCGCAGCACAGTTATTTAACAGTTTGTGGAACCAATGCGAACAGCCATGCTATTGTTTGAGTGATATTTCATACATAATTGTTTTCAGATTTAATCTCATATTCTTATAAATATTCTGCGTGAGGGGAAGGCATGATTCCCCAGACATCCGCAGCTTACTTTTGATCTTACATATTACAATCCCTCTTTCAAACATTCTCCATACGGGCGTGGACAAATGGCTTCTCAGAACGACATGAGTACCTGAAACTATTCCTTTAGTTCTTAACTTTTCCAGTATATAAATAGAACCAATGACCTAGACTAAATTAATAAAGCATTGTCTATAGAAACATTTAACATCCAAGTTTTATACATATTATTATTATTATTATCACTTTTGTTGGAACGCGAGTTAGGGTAACATAACGAATTTTTTCTCAGACTTAAAATGATAATAAAAAACGACAACAACCAAAATCATAAATACAGTTCATATTTGGTGGTTACTCTGTGTTATGTTGTTATCGAGAGACCCCAAACAAAACCTTTTCTGTGCAAAAATAAGGCTACACAGAACGCATGCTTAACAAAATTAAACGTGAGAACATTTATAGAATAATTCCAAATGAAAAGAAAATTTCTGAAAAATAAAACTCAAAATGCAAGAAAAATGTTACCAGAGAGAGAAACACGATGTGATGAAGAATTGAATTAATTCAGCACGTGCTTTACTTCTACGGCGCACATTTTTAAAATTCTGGAATTTGGAACATTTACAGTTCGAGAGCGTCAACAGTAGCTTCATTCACTAAAGTCTGGACATACCTTTACAACTAGCGGACCACCTGTCTTGGTTGTTTTCGCCTCAAGCAGTTGAAAAACTCATCATTCAAGGTCAGGAACTTGCTCCTCAAACTTGCTTATTAACCAAAACTCACACAAGAGTGAGCCACCTCCTATGCTAACAAAACCATATGTTAGTGAGATATTTTACGCAACTCAAGGTAACAACGACTAAATAAAACTTATTTCGAAGACCTTAACACTCCTTTGTTTCATCGAATTTACCGGTAAGACTGGACTAATTAGATATTTCCATCTCTAGGATCTCCATGACAAAGTCTTTAAGATTTAAATTTGTGATGAAAACTCGCACGTTACCTACATCAGTCTAGATAACTCCTACCGCACGTGTTCTCGCGACACGGCACGCGCTGAATGCCGATGTTGCCTGTGTATTGAAAGGTTTCTCCCACTCGAACGGCATCATGGGAAGGAGATGAAAACTTATGCGCCGCTTGGTGGCTTTTAGTCCATCCTAACCAAGAAACGAACAGAGACAAAGAATTAAAAAAAAAACATCCTATTGTGGCCTTAAAGCTTAAAGTTTACTATATGTTTGCTAGTACAGTAACAATTAGTGTTGACTAAAGCAACAGCATTTTCACAAATACTGTTTATTTGTTACTTCTATAAACATTTATTGCTTTAACTGTAGGTGTCCGAACAGAGAAAATTACAAATATTTTATCAATTCTCAAAGTTGGTTTTGAATTTCGCTCAAAGCTATTCCAGGGCTATCTTTGCTAGCCGTCCCTAATTCAGCAGTGTAAGACTAGAAGAAAGGCAGCTAGTCATCACCACCCACCGCCAACTCTTGGACTACTCTTTTACCAAGAAATAGTGGGATTGACTGTCACATGATAATGCCCCCACGGCTGAAAGAGCGAGCATGTTTGGTGTGACGAAACTTTGAAGCCACGACCCTCATATTACGAGTCGAGTGCCTTAACCTCCTGTCCATGTCGGGCCCTTTCCCAAAGCTATGGCAACAGTTACGTGTACATTACGCGTTTCTAAAGTTATGGCAAAATTAACTTATTGGTTAAAGTTTCCTAATTTCTCGACCGAATTTTATTTCTTCTCTTTTAAGCAAACAAACAAAATTCCGAAGATCTATGGTTCGTTACCCGTTGCTACAAAATCATGCTACGAAATGAGGTGTATGGTATCAGATTGACGGTTAAATCCCAAAATTAGATTAGGGTAACTCAAGAGCTGGCGGCAGATGCTGTTTAGCAGCTGCATCCTCTCTAGTACTCAGTGCAAAAGCAGGATCGGTTAGAGAAAATTGTCTTAGTGAAAGTTTACAAAGAATTCAGAAATATACAAAGGATGAACCGAAAATTAAAAATTGTCCATTAACTCTAGTGTTTACCTAGGCCCACATCAAATACAGTTCCAATTACCTTATATATTAACCTTCACAATTACATCTTCACTTAATATTTTCAAGATGTTTAAAGTAAGAAATTTCATTTCTTCTTGGCATTAGTTTTAATCACGCACGCGATGAAAATAATTTTAAGCAATCTATGATAAAACACGCACAACAGTATTTTAAAAGGTAAATAAGTTTTTCTTTAAATGACTAAATATTTTAATCTAAACAAAAGGTTGTATATATTTAATAGATATTTGCGTGATATTTAAATTAACAAACCTTTCTTTATCAAGGCTTTGTATAATATTTATTTTGTTTGTTTTTTGTGTTTATTTCACTGTTTTTAAAAATAGATTCAATTTTGAAGGGTAAAAGAAGTAAGACCAACACTTTCGACAAATGAAAATTATTTTTTTTACAGTTATCAACTGTACTTTCAGAAATGCGTAGCACTGGTCGTAAATAAACGAGGTAAAATAAATAATATGTTCGAATAAACATGTATTCACACAAGTGAGTATAACGAATACGTATGCGTGTGTGTGTGTTTTCGAGAGGGATTTTATTTGCTAAACATAAACTCGATTTCCGTGTCTTTCTATGTTTATCTTTAGACCTAATAAGAAGAAACAACATAGGTTTCGTTTGTTTTGAATTTTGCGGAAAGCTACTCCTGGGTTATCTGCGCTAGCCGTCCATAATTTGGCAGTGTAAGACTAGAGGAAAGGCACCTAGTCATCACCACCCACCGCCAACTGTTGGGCTACTCTTTTACCAACGAATAGTGGGATTGATTGTACATTATAACGCTCTCACGGCTGAAAGAGCGAGGATGTTTGGTGTGTCGGGTGCCTTAACCACCTAGCCATGCTGAGCCGAATTACACTGGACAAAAACATTGATGAAACCTAATAATCCAAAAGACTTCAAAAGGTTCATTTCTGAGAAACACCCTTAAAAATATCAACAGTTTTGTGGTGATGGTGGTGTTTTTGTGTTGCCAAAATTACGCAGTGGTTACAATATAAGATGTTAAAACAAAATAGTGAAATAAAATTAGTAATTAATATATTACGGTTGGTTACTAAAGGTTAATACGAAGGATTTTCGTACCAGTGAGTCCTTGGACCTGGGGCCCACGTTTATTGGACCACCATAATGCAAATTTAATTTTTCGACCAAGTTTCGAACGGTAATTGCTAGGCCTACTTATTTACGTGTAAATCAATGCCAAATTTGGAGTCCATTTTCGGGAAAACTATAGAAAAATGCTTTCGCTAAATACCTGAGTTTCTTAAAGGTTTGGGTAAAGAGTTTTATCTTTGAAACGATTTGTTTGGTATCTTTTACAAGTGGCCCGGCATGGTCAGGTTGTTAAGGCACTCGACTCTGAGGATCGCGGGTTCGAATCCCCGTCACACAAAACATGCTCGCCCCTTTCAGCCGTGAGGGCGTTATAATGTTGCGGTCAATTCCACTATTCATTGGTAAAAGAGTAGCTCAAAAATCAGCGGTGGGTGGTGATGACTAGCTGCCTTATCTTTAATTAGGGACGGCTAGCGTAAATAGCCCTCGTGTAGCTTTGCGCGAAATTCAAAACAAACAAACTCTTAAAAGTCTCTGCGACTAGCGGCTTGGTATGAGTTTTACGAAACACACACATAAAACTAATGAATCTTATTTAAAGCATTACCCATCGGCGGTAGGTAAGCTGTAAGTTTACGGGCTTACAATGCTAGAATCCGAGGTTCGAGTCCTCGTGGTGGGCACATAATCCGTTGCGTGACTTTGCACAAAGAAACCAACAAAAGTGATAAGTAAATATTTGTGACAAGCATGAAATGTTTAGCCTTTATGAGTTAAATTTATGTCTTGATTGTGTTTGTAAGTTTTATGTCAAATCTTAAATTGCAACAATCTCAGTCGTTATTCTGTAAAACCAAGAACAACCTAAATATGACCAATCTGATCGGAGCTAGATTATAAAATGTGCCCATTTATGGTCTTGATTATGTGTTTTGAATTTCTCGCAAAGCTACACGAAGGCTGCTTGCATTAGCCCTCCTTAATTTAGTAGTGCAAGAATAGAGAAGAAAAGAGCTAGTCGTCATCACCCACCGCCCCCTCTTGGGCTACTCTTTTACAAACAAACAGTGGGATTGGGCGACACTTTATAACACCCCCAGGATTGAAAGGGTGAACATGTTCCGTGTGACGAGAATTCGAACCTGCCATCCTTGGATTACGAGTCAGCCATCTGGTCATGTCGGGCCATTTATGGTCTCAACAGCTGACAGTTTCTAATGTGATAATTCACTGAGTATTATCGAATAATAAAATAAGATTTAAGTGTAAAAACGTATTTACACAAAACAAAGGAACAAAAATTCTAAAAATTATTTACTTAACAACAATAACAGTTAAAAAAACGATTGTGTAGACATGTACGCACATACATAAAACATGTCCCAATATCAAACAACATTCGTCAAAATCTGGGATTTCCTACACACATCTGATGCGTTCGTCTCCAAGTTTCCGTCACGATAACTTCTACTTTTATTCTATTTAAACATAAGTCGTTTTGAGACGTAAGCAAATTAATTACCATGCTTTCGTTGATATTTGTTTATAAAAAACCCATTCGGTGCTCATATTTTTTTATCGATTCTTTCGTCAAACATACGTTTTTCACGTTTCAATTGGTCACCTTTATTTTATTTCTTTAAAGCCCACCTTGCGGGAACAAATGGTACAGAATCGTCTATCAAATATACGTTTAGTGCATTACTACTGGTCACGTTAGTTTCCAACTTATTCAATATTAACCTTTCAGAAACAAATGGTTCTGGGCGAGTACTGAAAATTCAAAAAAGAACAAAATGTTGAAAAATAATGCACTGTTAAATATTTTACGCTAATCAAATATTTTGTTAGAGAAAATCACGAAAAATTTCTGTTAAATAATAACGCATCGCATACATCGCACATTGACACTCGCACCTACAATTAGGTCACTTACAAGATCCGTTGTATACCAAACAAAGAGCACATCATAACATCACTTTAGAATGATTTGAGCTTTCTACATGGGTGTCTACTTGGTTTGAAGTGTAGTAGGTAGCAAATTCTCCATTATAGAGCTCTATCCCCCCACACACGCACACCATCTGAAATATTACGTTCTGGTTTTGTTTCTTCTTATAGTCATTATTCCAGAGAAGCACATTTTTGTACAATGAAGATGAAAGTAACTCCATAATATTTGCAGTTTGTACGTAGTTCATTCACTTTTGATAATTAATTATATCGCTCTATTTATGTATACAAATAAAGAAAAAAAAACTTTTCCAGAAATGGAGTAATAACAGAGACATACATTAGGAATAATTATTTAAGGTGCTATATGCTAATTTTTGCCTGTGTTATTATGGAGGGTTAATACAAATGCAATATCTTCCATCTTGTTTGCAATGTTTTTGAAGCACTGATATTAACCATCTCAATGTTTACTTTTTTAATGCTTTTTCTTTATTTATTTACTTGTTGTTTTTAATGCAGTGTTTCAATAGATATGGGAAAGCCGTTTTTATAACCAAGTTCTAAATATAGCAAGGTTCCAAGTGCTATATTTATTGTTTATTCATTACTGTCTGGTAATCCTTGTTTCGCCCTGTACTTTAGTTTTCTAAAGTAAAACCAAACTTCTGTAAAAAAGCTGACTTCCGGGGTTAACGATAACACTGTTTGAACAAGAATTATGATTTTTTTTTACTCACTCCTAATTAATAATAACACTTATAAACTCTATTTCAACCTGTTAACTCTCAGTGAAATTATTTATCACGATTTTTTGTTTTAAATTATCATTAATAAAAACGAAAGAAAAGAGTGAAGAACCAGAAATTCAAACATTCCCAGTACTTGTGACTCAGTCATTAAATAGATATTGTTATAAAAGGAAACACTGTATGGTATTGTACAGTTCTGATGACATGATGAGATGTTTAAAACTAAATGAAATACCCGTCCCTTAGAGAGAAGTTATGTAACTTCATGATTAATGAAAGGTTATCTTAGGACATGAAAAGTTGCTTCCCTTATATGTAACTCTAAAAAAGCAAAAACACATTTGCATGTGTTTTTGAATAGACCAAACAAATCTTCATGCCAAATTTAGTGAAGATCTATGAACGAGGGACGAAGTAGTGACAAAAAACACACACAAGCCAGAATGCCATAAAAACTGTAGGACTCAATATTCAAAACTAAAGTTTTGTATGTAGCTTTCCTTAAACCAATGAACCTCCACGTAGAATTTGGTGAAGCTCTACGTAGAGAAAGAGAAATAGTTATGAAAAACGCAAAAATGCAAAAAACGTTCGTAAAAATCACGAACAGTAAAATTCAATGTATTCCCGAACGAACCTCTATACCAGTTTTGCTCAATACCCATCCAAACCCTGTGAAGTATTTAAATGAAAATACAACAGTAAATCCGTTGCATCCGTTACAGGGTTTGGATGGGTATTCAGTAAAACTGGTATAAAGGTTCGTTCGGGAATACATTGAATTTTACGGTTGTATTTAAATGAAAATACAACAGATGTAATAGATTTACCGTCCTACATTTATCTTTGTGCCAATGTTTGTTTCAGTATATTTTTCTTTTTTACATGTGACGTATATTCTTAACTGTCTATTATGCAAGTCTTGCCTGTTCTTAAAATTTGTAAAAGGTTTATGAGTGTAAAAATCAACAATGTATTAGTTGTGTCTGAAACACTGGTGATTTACAGTAGTGTTGCCAAGCGAAATTTGGTGAATGTTATAGAGTCTCGCGTGATTAGTATATAAAAACCGACGCGCGGAGAGACAAATAGTATTATTATTATTGAACAGCTACAGTCAATGTGCTATAGATCTAGGAAGCTGCAATTTTGATTAACGCCTATTAATCGGAAAACAACAGAATTGGAACAGCAACGTTTGCGGATTTTGAACATACGAAAACTTCAGTGAATTAACCTCGAATGTTGCTATTATTGTTTGTAAAACTCTGGTATATAAACCTTCATTTCTAATAACTATTAGTAATAACCGTTATTATAAAATATATTGCTTACTTTTATTTGTATATTAAAATTTATTTGTATATTGTATGTTAAAAATGAAAATTGTATTGTCAGTTTGTTAGCAAATAACATACATTTTACACACATTGTTAGCCAAAATCTTAAGGCCAATGAACATAAAGAAAAAATATGCATTTTGCGTTGTTAGACTCATCCACTTATTTGAATAGGAAAAATATGAACACTTTGAAATTAGCCTAAATACTAGCCGGTCAAAAGTTTAAGACCATAGTGAAACGAACCGTTAATCGGTAAACACGTAGCGAAATTTAGTCATTTGTGTTCAAGCATTAGCGTTGTCAACATCTCACACTAACATCTCCTGTGTTACATTGGGTAAAAACATGGCAAAGGCTATAAAGTTGACAGAGTTTGAACGTGGCAGAATTGTCGAGCTGCAAAAGCAAGGTCTGTCTCAACGTGCCATCGCTGGTGAGATTGGACGTAGTGAAACTGCTTTTGCAAATTTCTTTTAAAACCCTGAGGGATACGAAACGAGAATTTTAAGTGGTCGGCCCAAGAACATTTCGCCGGCGTTGAGCAGAAGGATTTGACGGGTTGTCCGGCAAGACACCAGCCGATCGTCGAACCAGATTAAGACCTTTACGGACGCAAAATGCAGCTCAAGAACAATAAGACGGTATCTACGAGAGAAAGGCTTTAAAAACCGTAAACGTCTTCAAAGGCCACGCCTCCTTCCACACAACAAAACAGCTTGGTTAAACTTTGCTGAAAAGCACCAAAAAAGTGGAAGAAGGCTTTGTTCTCTGATGAGAAACAATTTAACCTGAATGGTCCAGATGGCTTCCAACGTTACTGGCATTATAAGGATCTCCCATCGGAGACATTTTCTACACGACACAGTGGAGGAGGTTCCATCATGATCTGGGGTGCTTTCTCCTTCTATGGAACAATGAAGCTTCAGGTTATACAGGGACGTCAAACAGCAGCTGGCTACATTGGCATGTTGGAGAGAGCATCCTTATTGACTGAAGGCCCTCGCTTGTGTGGAAATGATTGGATCTTTCAGCAGGACAACGCTGCAATCTACAATTCCCGCAGGACAAAGGACGTTTTCATGGCGAATAACGTGATATTTTTGGTCCATCCAGCGTTATCGCCCAAACTGAACCCCATTGAAAATGTTTGGGGGTGGATGGCAAGGGAAGTCTATTGAAATGGTCGTCAATTCCAAACAGTGCATGATCTTTGTGAAGCCATCTTCATCACTTGGAATAACATTCCAGCCAGCCTTCTGAAAACGCTTAAATCGACCATCCCAAAGCAAATGTTTTAAGTTATTCGCAATGACGGCCGTGCAACTCACTACTGAGACCTCTTGTTGGGCATTTCTTACCCTGTTTAGGACGTTTTTTTGTATGGTCTTAAACTTTTGATCAGCTAGTATTTTGGCTAATTTCATAGTGTTTACATTTTCCTATTAAATGCTAAAAAGTTTGTTTTTTATTTTCATCTTTTGAAGCTCTACTCAAATAAATGGTTGAGTCTAACAACTCAAAATGCGTATTTTTTCTTTATGTTCATTGGCCTTAAGATTTTGGCCAGCAGTGTATATTAACATTTAATTAACTTCTAAATTAAAATTTCTGGTTATTTGAAATAATAATACGTTAATATACGTAACATAATAAACCTGAAGACTCGTCCGAAATAAATTACAATACGTAACCCAGACAGTAATATTATATTTATACGTATATCATTTTGATCTCTACATAGACAGTGCCACCGTCTGCCTGATATACATATATATTTGTCTATTTAATTAATGAAGGAAAGATAGCGTGTCATCACATGAATTAGTAGCATTCACTATCACGAATACATTGTATGGAGCTTAATCCTTTTATTTCACGTGCTCACCTGGACATCTGAGATGAAAAGGAAAGTGAACTCCCATCAGTACAAGAGATATAGTGTACAGACGTGTTGCTGTTTCCTACTGGTCGCAGGAATCATACTTCAAAATTTAATCTTTTTTTGCATCACTGGGCAGTAGTTCAAGGTTTATGTATGACTGAAGGATACAGTGTCAGTGTGTTATTTCTGACCTACCAGGTTGTTGCCCGTTAAGTCGGTGGTGCACATGGCAATTTGATTGGTCTATTTCTCTTGAGTCACCTTCACGAACTAAGTAAGCATCATTTCTATGTCAGTAGAGTCTTAATTGCATTTCTCTTGTAATGCTTTAAAGGATATTTAACACTTGTTATTTCTCAACACTGTAATATTATACCTATTATCTCTACATAACTCTAGTTATGTGATGATCAATTTTCGACAAGTTAGGTTCGTCAGTTTCCTACCATCAATTTACAAGAGGCTCAGGTGGTTTGGGCGCTTGACACATAAACTGAGAGTCACCGGTTCGAATCCCAGTCCTACCAAACATGCTCATCTTTTCAGTCGTGGGGACGTTATAAGGTGTCGATCAATCCCACTATTCAGTGGTAAAAGAGTAGCCCAAGGGTTGGCGGTGGGTGGTGATAACTCGCTGTCTTCCCCTTATTCTTCACTGCTAGTGCAGATAGTCATCGTGTAGCTTTGCACGAAATTCAAAATAAAACAAATAAAATAAATTTTTGGTGTTCTCACCTACACGTTTAGTCAAATGTGGCATACGAGGTCCTTTACCATAATTGTTGACCTTATGCCTTAGCCATATAGCACAATAATATAATAATTTACGTGTCGTAATAGCACAATCTACACTTTTGATCTTATTTCATCTTACATTTTGCATTATCATGAAACAATAAAAAATTGGCGAACCATAAGTTTGTTTGTAGTTTAAAATAAAGCTACACTATGGACTATCTTAGCTATGTTCACCACAGGTATCAAACCCACACTTTAGCGTTATAAGCCCCCAGATTTACCATTGAGCTACTGAAGGGCGCTAATCATAAGATTTGTTTGTTTGTTCTAAGACAAAACTGCTCCGGGCTATCTCTTACATCCACCTTGGAGAATCAAACCCTGGATTTTAGCATTGTAAGTCCTTAGACTTACACACATCAAGAGACTAATCACAGGAAACCACATTATTCACATGATAAAGAAAATTATTGTTTTAAAACTTTACCTTTAAGGTTTGAATTGACTCGATAGAAATTATAATTAGTACAAATAATGTCACCTTATGTTACGCTTACTTGCTGTAATTTAAATGGATCACTCGCTGTGTACGAAAACCTTTGCTACTTACAAGATAGTTGCATCGAAATAGAAGCAAGTGACACACGCGAGGAGGAACTCGTTTCAATTGGCTGTTATCATTCCAACTGATTCCGGTATTATCTGGTGATTAGGGTCCTTGACTCGCAATCTGCGGTTCATGGGTTCGAATCCCAACACCAAACATGCTTGCCCTTTGACCCATAGGGGCGTTACAATGTTACCATCAATCCCACTTTACTTTCATAAAGAGTAGCACGATAGTTTGTGGTTGTTGGTGTTGAGTAGCTGCCTTCCACTGTGCATTTACAATTTCAAAGCCCTCATGCAGCTTTGCGCACAAAAAAGTGATTTCTTTCTCTTACATATTATATTTTACTTCATAGCGAACTGATGTTTTATGTTTATAAGTAAAACCACACAGTCGGCTATGTATGTTCTGTCCATGGTATATAAAAACCGACGCGCTGAGAGACAAATATTATTATTATTATTATTGAACAAGTACAGTCAGTGTGCTGTAGGCCTATGAAGCTACAACTAGAATCGCTGATTCACCAGGGATAAGAACAGACAGAACAATTTTTTGTCACAATTACTGTGGAATGTCGGTAACTAATTTTTATCCTTTAACCCTAAGAAGGTGTTGTTGTTTATAACTCTCCCTTGGTTGTTTGGTTTGGTGTTTTACGGTGCAAAGCAACTAGGCTATCTGCACCTCCTCTTTCTTGTTGAAACACAAAAGATAATTACTACCTAACATAAAATAACCAAATCGTCATTTAATGATGTCTGTATAAAATAATACATTTACATTTCAAAATAAACAAGACATGTTTGTTTGTTTTGGAATTTCGCACAAAGCTACTCGAGGGTTATCTGTGCTAGCCGTCCCTAATTTAGCAGTGTAAGACTAGAGGAAAGGCAGATAGTCATCACCACCCACCGCCAACTCTTGGGCTACTCTTTTACCAAGGAATAGTGACCGTCACATTATAACGCCCCCACGGCTGGGAGGGCGAGCATGTTTGGCGCGATTCGGGCGCGAACCCGCGACCCTCAGATTACGAAGCGCACGCCTTAACGCGCTAGGCCATGCCAGGCCAACAAGACATCGAACTCATGTGAACATAATTTATAATTATTATACTTCTATATGCTAACTATAAATTCAGGATAACCAACTTCCTGGAATTTGTTTTCACTTGAAAATGATTTGAAAACCTTAGTGAATTTTTTTTTTATTATTTCCGATTATAGTCACTTGTTCATATATCTTGTAAACTTCGATATATTTTCTGTGTGTGTGTGTATGTGTGTTCGTGTGCCTTAAGCTTAAGACATCTAAAATATAAGTTCGTGTTTAGAAGACTGTTGTCCCTCGATAGGACAGTGGTAGGTTTATGGACTTACAGAATCAACATCCGGGTCTCGATTCCCTGCAACGGACACAGTAGATAGCTCGATGTGATTTCGTTCTACAACAAACAAACTGTTTTTTGTTTGTTTTTAATAGCATAACTGCTTCTAAACGTATAATTGAATTGGTTGTCACATT
The DNA here is from genome assembly GCF_004210375.1 of Tachypleus tridentatus. Taxonomy (NCBI): domain Eukaryota; kingdom Metazoa; phylum Arthropoda; class Merostomata; order Xiphosura; family Limulidae; genus Tachypleus; species Tachypleus tridentatus. The sequence goes on along the minus strand of NC_134826.1, from coordinate 83,191,199 downwards.
TATAACTTCCCCACATTTTAAGATGCGGAATGTTTTGACCAACATATAACGATTGGAACCCTCCATCTTGAAATTGGTAAAACGACACACTAACTAGTGGACTATACCCAAACCTGAACTCTTAAGACCAAAAAAGAAGTGCAGTAGAGTAGTAGCGTAGTGTGTCTCGCTCATGGTGGCCAACTCTGGTATTATTTAGGGGTGACCGAGTAAGAATAATAGCAGATAATAGTGCTGTATCAAATGACTGAATAGTCAAAACGAAGAATTGAAACTAATGGAATTGCTGTGTAGTAAGAGACAGCATCTTATATTCAGAAGAACCTAAAATCTACCCTTATAAGTTTCTAAGCGGAAGTTTACACGAAACCCTAAGAAAGAAACTAATATAAACAGTTAAACGAATAGCGCAAATTCGCTGAATCTTGGAGTGGGGTCATAGACTAACACAAATAGACTTGATATGATATGCCCTTTTCATGGAATTCTCCGTAAAGAATAAATGCCACCAAAAACGTTTACAATACACATGCTACCAATAAAAATGAACATGCTAATAATGTAGACGATTTGTGAACATGCTATTTGGATACCCCTAGCCTTTTCTTGGTGTCAGTAACGCAGTTTTCTAATATTTTATCTAATTAAACTTGCATTAACTTTTCAGACTTTTAAAAATATCTACGGAATGTATATAACGCAATAAAGATGTTAGATTATTATAAGTCGAGCGTTATCCAATAACCATGCTCTCTCATTATTTTCACTTCAAGTATCTGTAATTTTTCACCATTCGATAACGAAGTCTGTCTTAACCAAGGATAATCAACTAACAATATTATTTTAAGCACATCATTTCCAAACACATGGGTATCTAAGCTACCTTTATAAACCCGCCATGTCTCTTGATAGGAAAACGGTAAGTCTCGAATTTACAACGTTAAAATTAGGGATTCAATTCCTCTCTGTGGACACAGCAGAAAACCATATGTGGCTTTGCTATAAGAAAACAACGACGATGACTGAAGAAGATCGAAACGTTGTTCGCTCCTCTACATAAAAAAAAAAATTCTCAACCCAAACGAGTTGTTTGATTGTCATTAAATACAAAGCTAAATAAGGGCTAATTATACTCTGCCCTGCACAAGTTTCGTGACCATAATTTTACCATCTTAATTCCCCAGACTTACTTCTGAGCCGCAGAGGACAGGGAGAAAGCTTATCCGAGTCTGTGAATTTTACATTCCTCAAGACACACCGTTTCAGATCATAAACAGACAGATCTTACTCATGTGAAGTTAGAGCCATTCAAGGTATATCACCAAACATAAGGATGAATGTAATTTAATTTTCGCATAATAGTAAAATATATAACATAAATCGATATATTTTCATGTTATTTTGATAAATGAAGGTCATATTGCTAAACCAGTCTGATAAAGTATATGTTTATATTTGAGTTAGAAAGAGAATCGTGTATATTTGAAGATAGCCAACTATAAATCTTTACGCGTCACACCGAAAAGAAACAGCGATTAAAGTCAAAGGAAAATCTAAAACAACAAAGACAAAAATTCGTTAGTGATGAGGTAGTGCAAACTATACTGTTTTACCAAACTTCACACTGTTTGGTACAAAGTTTTAAAACTCACTTTTCTATTTCAGTCGGATTTTTGAAATCATAAGTTGCAAACATTAAAAAAACTCTTTGATAAAAATCCTGTTGCGGTTTAAACAAAGAAATGATGTATTAATAAATAACAATCCAAAGCGACATTCGTGTCGTCCAATGGTTTTTACATTTGGTTTGGTTTATTTATTTTTGCGAAAAGCTACTCGAGAGCTGATAGAGTGAGCCGTCACTAATTTACAAATAATAGAGCAGAAAGAAGGCAGCTAGTCATCACTCTTGGGTTATTCTTCACCAGTGGGATTAGCCATGACATTATAACGACAGTACGGCTCAAACCCACTACCACGAATGCGATTGGTGGATAAAAAAATTACACCATTTATATAGGATGTTAAAGATTAAAAGGGTCTAAGCTTAGCCAGGTGGTTAAGGCGCTCGACGCAAAATCTGAAGATCGCGGGTTCGAATCCCCCCACCACCAAATACAATCGCTCTTTTAGCCGTTAAGTTAAGGCATTATTATGAGAAGGTCAACCCCATGTTTGGTAAAAAAGTAGCCCAAGAGTTGGAGGTGGATAGCAATGATTAGCTGCGTTTCCTTCTAGTCTTACACTGCTGCATTAGGGACAACTGGCTTTGTGTGAAATTCAAAACAAACAAATAAAGCAGCTGTTTCAGCTTATAACGCAAAAACTCAGGTTTCGATACCTGTGATGAGCAGAACGCAACAACAAACAAAATCTCTGAGCTAATTACTTTGTCCTTATTGATGCATGTATTTTTTAAAATTTAGTTTAATTTCAATTTTATTTGGATTTCTTTTCCAATCGCATACTAATAGGAAAATTTATATTGTATCATACATTTTAATAGGTTGCTGTTAGCTTCTGCCCGGCATGGCCAGGTGGGTTAAGACATTCGTCTCGTAATTTGAGGGTCGCGAGTTCGAATCCCCGTCGCACCAAACATATTTGCCCTTTCAGCCGTGGGGGCGTTATAATGTAACTGTTAATCTCACTATTCGTTAGTAAAGGAATAGCCCAAAAGTTGGCGGTGGGTGGTGATGACTAGCTGCCTTCCCTCGTCTTACACTGCTAAATTATGAACAGCTAGGGCAGATAGCCCTCGTGTAGCTTTGCGCTGTGTCTATCGCGGGGAATCGAACCCTGGATTTTAGTGTGGTAAAACCCGTACAACTAAGAACCCAAGTTAAGAAACTATCGTGAAAATGACAAATCTTCTCTGAGTGTTTTCTATACAGATGTATTAGCACTTAGTTTACGACCTTTAAACGCAAAAATCCGAGGTTCGGTCCCTGGCGAAGAACAAAAAAAAACTATAGACAATTATATCTTTATAATTGATATAATATAATGATCCTCAGATCATATATGTTCAGAACGAACGTTCAAATTACTATTTTCATTGTTACTTTTATTCATAATATTACAATAAAGCATAATGCTAAGCCTTAAAAAACATCTAACTTAATTAACTCTTCTATTGGAGACAAGAAATCTTTTTGTTCCTTTCAGGAACATAAATTATTAAAAACAAAGATAAGAATATAAAACTCAAATTTATACTATAGTTTTATTTACGGCTACATAATTACAATTTTTTGCAGTTCGCCGCTGATTTCTATACACATATACGCGCGTATTTTTGTTTCTAAAAACTGCTGGCTTTCTTCTAATCAACCACAAACGTCTTTATTAACTAAATATGATCTTTGTTAAATACACAGTATCTTTGTTAGCTACATCTCATCTTTGTTACGTATATAGCATCTTTATTAAATAAATATAATCTTTGTTAAGTACATAGCATCTTTTTTAACTATACAGTATTGTTGTTAACAACATAGCATCTCTGCCACAACATGACATCTTGGTTAACTACATGGTCCCCTTATTAACGATATGGAATCTTTTTTAACCACATAGAGTCCATTTTAATTATACCTAATCCTTGTATAAACCATTACAACTTTGTTAACTATATAGCATCTTTGTTAACTAGCGAACCTGTGGGCCTATGGTCCACATTTACAAGACCACTACAATACAAATGTAATAACTGAACTACTATATTGCACTTTTTCAGTCTAATTATCATTACCGCTATAACGGAAATTGAATTTCTTTAACCAAATTACGAACGGTAATTAGTAGGCCCACTTATTTACGTATTCTAATGTAAGTCAATGCCAAATTTGGGGTCCACTTTCAGGTAATCCCCTTATAAATGTTTTCGCGAAATATTCTGGTTCTCTTTGGGGTTGGATGAAAAGTTCTATCTTTGTGCAAACCTCGAAACAGAAGTTTTATTGAGCAGCATTTGGAAATTGGAGAGGCTTGTAGTTTAGGAGAAGCAGTTTTGGGAAAGTCCCCGAGTTTCCCAAGGAATGTGGTGGAAATATTTTATCTTTATACCAACTCCTGCACCGAGACAGTTATTTGTAATATAATTTTATTATATTAATTTAACTGCATTTTATACTTTCAAATCCTGGACCTGGTATGACTTGGTGGTTTGGGAATTCTACAAGCACTTTGAAGGTTGCGAGTTCAAATCCTGTTACCGAGAATACGCTCCCTTCAGCTTTTGTGACATTATAATATGACGGTCAGTTTCACTATTTGTTATTAAAAGTACCCAGTACTTGGCGACGGATGGTGTTGACTAGATGCTTTCCTACCAGTCTACCACCTCAGAATTAGGGACAACTATTGCTATTGCGAGTAGTTTTAAATGTTCACAAATTTATATGCCACAGTTGGCCAGACTTTCAACTTTGTCATTTTAATTTTAATCCTGAAATATTAGGTATCATAGTACTGTCCAATCAGGCTTTTTACGTGATCAAAATAAACCAGTACACTGTACATGAATCTAATGTCAGACTGTAGCTTATCTGTTTACTCAGAGTAAACTTCTCACGTCCAGTGTTTCAGAACGCATATATTTAAATTAATAACTATCAGAAATACGTGGAAACTAGTCGAAATACTTATATATTAACTGGAGCACCCGTTCTCTGAACGGAAGTTATGTAAGTTCATGATTAACGAAAGGTTATCTTAGGACAAGAAAAGTTGCTTCCCTTTTGTGCATTGGTATAAAAAGAGACCCATAAAAACTGCAAATTTCAAAATGTAAAACCGCAAATTTGCATATATCTTCGAATTCACCCCAAAAAAATCTTTGTGGCAAATTTGGTGAAGATCCATCAACAGTGGGCGAAGTAGTGCTACAAAAATCATAAACGCCTATATAAATCGCCAAATCCAAAACCGGACTTTTGTATGTAGATCCTGCAAGGTCCTAATGGACCTCTTCCTACCAAATCTGGTGAAGATCCATCCACACTCTGCAAGGTAGTTGCGTGGACATGTTGTAGACAATACCATTATATTTATATACACTAGCTGGGGTGTCCGTGCCTTAGATGGACGTTATGTAAATTCATAATTAATGAAGGTTATCTTAGATCATTAAAAGTTCTTTCCTTTATACATAATTAAAAAAAAAACAATAACTATATTTCTATAGGTGGCGCCAGTGCATTAGATCTCGGTGTTTTCTAATCATGATGTCATATCTGCACCCTGAGAATGGAGAAAAATAAAGTTATCCGTGACATGACACGGAGACGAAACAGTAAAATCGTGACCCCTATTGCAAATCTACATACACACAGGATACAAATTTCGCAAAGTTCGGAGTTGCACAAAGCATAATAAAAAAATTCCAGTATCATTCAAGCAGTTTGTTTGTTTGTTGTGGAATTTCGCACAAAGCTACTCGAGGGCTATCTGTGCTAGCCGTCCCTAATTTTGCAGTGTAAGACTAGAGGAAAGGCAGCTAGTCATCACCACCCACCGTCAACTCTTGGGCTACTCTTTTACCAATGAATAGTGGGATTGACTGTCACATTATACGCCCCCACGGCTGGGAGGGCGAGCATGTTTAGCGCGACGCGGGCGTGAACCCACGACCCTCAGATTACGAGTCGCACGCCTTACGCGCTTGGCCATGCCAGGCCCATTCAAGTAGGAGTTCCATTATAGTATGTTAAGCCTCTTGATTGCTGGCGACATCTATGAAATACAAAATATGATGTATTGATTATTTACTGTATTCCGAATATCCTGTAATTCGCTGGTGAGAGTTCATATTATTCGTTTTGTTACTCTGCGCTTACCTCGGTAAAAAAAAATAACTTTCAAACTTTCTAAAAGTCTTCCTTAAGATATACCAAAGGAGGAAGGCTATAAAATCCAAAATTCATAATTAAATATATATATATACTCATAACTCAGTAGCAAGTGTAATGTGTCAAACCAAATGACATTAGGGAAAAATTAACAGCTCATATGCCTTAACGTTGATTATGTACTGAATGTTAAGATAAAACTCTACTTTCACTGTTGCTCTTTTGATAATTCTAATAAACTGTTAAAATAAATTTTAAAAAAATATGGTAATCAGATTTGTAGAGATACAATTTAGTGTTTAGTTTCAAGTTAAGAAAATGGTAATAAAATAATGGTCGGGGGTATTGTCGATTGTCTGTTTTCTAAAATTTAGCGGGGACGCTAAATGTTGTTAGTATAGCGAAGAAATGTTCGAGCAGTGGCGGACAAATAGAAAATGGTCATTTTTGGGGGGGTAAGAAGGTAAATAAAACAAGAAACTGTAGTAAATCGATGAACGATCTGAACTTATATAACTTGAAGTGTTTTTTAACCTTTAAAGCTACTTCTCAATAGCACAATGTTCGATTTAAACTACTGCTAAATATACCTAAGCTAAGATCTCTTTCACTGATATGCATTTATTATCCACCTAATCACGTTAAGTGAGATAGATGGTTTTCTAAAAGGTTTTAAAAAACAACCAATCACGATCTAATGACAGTCGTAATTCTCACACACTCTGGCGGAAACCGAGTGCTAATGATTTCGAATGGCTGAGAATGATAGATATTTAAGACACACGCACACACAAAAAGATATTTAGAAATAGAATTACAAAGACATATTAAAGTTATACGAAAAAAAGGAAAGTAAATTTAAAATGAATCAACTGAAGTTGATTCCGTTTCTGCATTTTCAAGAAGATTTTTGTAGGACTCAAAAGATGGGTCACTTACAGGGCAAAGGAAGCGTGAAAAAACAAAAACACGATCATTTTGTAGTCAGCACCATTAGTGTATCAATTAACAAATACAAAACTCAGCGATATGTCTGCGGACTTACAACGCTGGAAACCTGGTTTTCGATAACCGTGGTTGGCAGACGAGCACAGATAGTTCATTGTGTAGCTTTGCACTTATCTTCGAAAGAAACAAATAAACAAAAAATTCAGAGTTCTGAATAGTTTAGAATAATTTTTACTTTACACGTTTATTTTTTTTTGAATTTCGCACAAAGTAGAATGGAGGGCTAACAGTCGTCCCTAATTTAGCACTGGTAACCTAAGCCAACATCTCCAAACCGACGGTTTCGCGAAGGTAACACTATCTCAATAAGGAGGTAAGATTTTAATATTGCTGTTTTTTATAGTTCACACTCAGTTTTATGTGTCTTTTATTTGTAGTGAAAAAATGGGAAAGGAGTTAATGTTTAATAGTTAATAAAAACAGATTTTGTTTAAGATAGACGGAATCTTTCAAAAACATGGGGTCTGTGGGGAAAAATAAATATACTCGAGGTCCGTGGTAGTAAAACGGTTTAGGGAACCACTGAACTAGAGGGAAGGCAGACAACCAACACCATCCACAGTCAAATATTTGTCTACTCTTAGCAACTAATAGCGGGTTTGACCATAACATTATAAAGGCCCCACAGCTGAAAGGGGAAGCTCGTGAAGCGTTCTAACCACCACTATGCTATGTCAGACCATTATTTGTTTATGTAGTAATTGCTTACGATACTTCAACTTCTAAATAATTGTGTGTGATACTTCCACTTGTAAATAATTGTGTGTGATACTTCCACTTGAAAGTAATTGTTTGCGATACTTCCACTTCTAAGTAATTGTGTATGAAACTTCCACTTGTGAATAATTGTTTGCGATACTTCCACTTGTAAATAATTGCTTGTGCTACTTCCACTTTAAATTAATTGTGTGTGACACTTCCATTTGAAAATAATTGTGTGTGATACTTTCACTTGTAGATAATTGTCTGTGATACTTCCACTAGTAAATAATTGTGTGTGATACTTCACTTGCAAATAATAGCAACAACTATCTTTTTAACTTGTGTCTTAATTAATTGTGTGTGATACTTCCACTTGAAAGTAATTGTGTGTGATATTTCCATTTGCAAATAATTGTGTGTGATATTTCCATTTGCAAATAATTGTGTGTGATATTTCCATTTGCAAATAATTGTGTGTGATACTTCCACTTGAGAGTAATTGTGTGTGATACTTCCACTTGTAAATAATTGCTTGTGAAACTTTCACTTGCAAATAATTGTTTGTGATACTTCCACTTGATAGTAATTGTGTGTGATACTTCCATTTGCAAATAATTGTTTGTGATACTTCCACTTGTAAATAATTGCTTGTGATACTTCCACTTGAAAGTAATTGTGTGTGATACTTCCATTTGCAAATAATTGTGTGGGATACTTTCACTTGTAGATAATTGTCTGTGATACTTCCACTTGTAAATAATTGCTTGTGATACTTTCACTTGCAAATAATTGTTTGTGATACTTCCACTTGATAGTAATTGTGTGTGATACTTCCATTTGCAAATAATTATTTGTGATACTTCCACTTGTAAATAATTGATTGTGATACTTTCACTTGAAAGTAATTGTGTGTGATACTTCCATTTGCAAATAATTGTGTGTGATATTTCCATTTGCAAATAATTGTGTGTGATACTTCTACTTGTAAATAATTGCTTATAATACTTCCACTTGTAAATAATTGTTTGTGATACTTCCACCTTAAAGCTACTCCAGTTTTCATTATCTACCTCCTCTTTTTGACAACTTAACGTGATTAGCTAGTAGATTAAATAGTATCGGGGTCGTTATTTAATTACAGGGCGGTACAAAAAGTTACACTTGAAAAATTATTTGTGTTTTGTTTTTCTCTCACATTTAGAATAGAGAGGAAATCATGTTGTATCAATCAACGTTAGACAAAAAAAATTTGTTTCTAATATTGTACTATTGATACTATAGCAAAGCTAGCGTTTCCTTGTAACTTTTATAATCAATAGAAAATAAAGCTTTCTCCAAGTGTATAGTTTCTGGCCCACCCTATGTAATCAATTGGGTTTTCCTGAATCACATCCCTTTGTCTTCACATAACCTTCGAACACAAAACTATGAAACAAACACATCTTAATCTGTTTTAATAATCGTTGAAATCGTAAATTTACATAACATCTTCTTATAATGACATAATTCTAAAAAACAGAGCCTGATTGTTTATCTTTATAAATATTATAATTGCTGTGAGTGAATTTTGTGGTTTACACGTAAAATTTTTACCTTTCTATGTGTTAATTAATCTTGACATAAGGCTCTAAATAAAATTAACGTTGACTTTTATCTGTAGCTAAACGATATATCTGAAGCCATCCTTGCTTTTAAACAATTAGAAATAGTAAAGGCATCCAGTCAGCATCACTCTCGTTACCATATGGAATTAACTGCCACTCTTATAACGCAATTATAGCTTAAAGTACGTGACATATTTTTGATTTCGCTCGGAATCGAATCCCGTTTGCTAATTCCGAAATTCAGACATTTACCACACAGTAAAATTCTCGACCCCAAACAGTGGAGTGACTAATTGCTCAAATACAACATGTTTTTGGTTAATTTTATGTCATTTTATTTTTACTGGTTAATCTTTCGTGGTCTAAAATTTTTGAACTGTGCATCCAAACATCAGACAATACGAAGCTTTGGAAGAGTTCAATAAACTTCATATTCGTGATAAAATATCACTTAAATTGCAGATGACTGTTTGTTTTCACACTCGGATTTCAAATCAGAAGTGAGTGAAATATAGGCTTTGTTTCAAATGTTACAAAGTATTATGCCCATCTGGATTATTGTTTGTTTTGAATTTCGCACAAAGCTACTCGAGACCTATTTGCGCTAGCCGTCCCTAATTCAGCAATGTAAGGCCAGAAGGAGGTAACTAGTCATCACCACCCACCGTCAATTCTTGGGATACTCTTTTACCAATGAATAATGAGATTGACTGTAACTTATAACGCCCCCACGGCTGAAAGGGCGAGCATGTCTGGTGTGACGGAGATTCGAACCCGCGACCCTCGGACTATAAGTCGAGTGCCTTAACCACCTGGCCATGCCGGGCCTATTTTGATTCTAATGCTTTGTCAACTTCAAATCGAAATGTTGAAATGTTTATTTTAGGTGCGTGCGTGTGTGTTTTTTATAGCACTATATGCTGTGTCCACCGAGAGGAATCGAACCCCTGATTTTAACGTCGTAAATCCGAAAACTTACTACTGTCCCAGAGGGGGGCTTATTTTAGGGCTGAAATGTTTTGTACAAAAGAGAGAAAGTGAACCGTTTGATTTCAAATATCTCATCTGCAGGTGCTCAGAAGAAAGAAAACAAAAACACTACATTTTTTCGATACTCCAAAGAATACATCAATGTATACCTCAATGTACACTTCAATGTATAGTTCAATCTATACTTCAATGTACACTAAATGTATTCCTCAATGTACACTTCAATGTATACTTCAATGTACATTTCCTCTAATACAAATTTAATTTTATTGATCATTGTTTATTTGTAATTCAGCATACAGCTATTCAATGGACCAATGATACAACGGATATCGAAACCTGGATTCTACCATTGCAAGTCGGCAAACATACCACTGTATCACTAGGAGGCACTACGGATTATACTCACAACAAGATGAAAATGAAGAATATCAGAGCTTTCTACTACGAATCTTTTAATTGTTTTCAAATCTTTTAATCCGTGTGTTGTGAAATAATAGGGAATTCTCAACAGCCACGGCACTTGAACTTCATTTTGGATGCCCGGCATGGTCAGGTATTTAGGGCAATCGACTCGTAATCTGAGGGTCGCAGCTTCGAACCCCCGTCATACCAAACATGCTCGACATTTCAGCCATGGGGGCGTTATAATGTGATGGTCAATTCTACTATTTGTTGGTAAATAACTAACCCAAGAGTTGGCGGTTGGTGGTGATGACTAGCTGCCTTCCTTCTAGTCTGACACTGCTAAATTATGGACGGCTAGTGTAGACAGCCCTCGTGTCGCTTTGCACGAAATTCAAAATAAACAAACAAACTTCTTTTAGCCAGGACAAGAGTAAATAAATCTATGAGCCCTTTTATTTTTATTTTTTATTAGCTATATTTTTGTGCACCAGGATTACTAAGCGTGGGGCGCGTGAACACATGATTCGATTTTATTACTCATCAGTACCTCTACCAACCTACCTTCACATTGACATTCTTTTAAGCGGGATTAGAGGCCATGGGCTTGAACAAATACAACAATCGAAAGTGCTTGACCTTCTGAGTCCCAAACTATAATTAGATCTCAAATCAGTAAATAGTTGACGGCGCTATGAGCTAAATGTTTGTACTCGAAAACTCAGAGCCATGCTATGAGCCGTTTTGCCGCGGCAAATGTATATACACATATAACAAAATACTCAATTATGAATGCATTAAAGATGATGTAATTCAAAAATCAGATACTTTCTTTTAGAGAGAATACACATTTTCGTCTTTATATTATATAACTTTATATCCTATCAAAAACGACGGGTCAAGAACTACTACCTCTCACCCCATAGCATACTATAACCTCACATTTCACAGCTGACTGAAATAAAAAGGCTGAAAAGTGTAGTAAACGTCACTAAATTTCTTTGTGAGCCAATCAAAATTAAGATCATTCATTAAATAAAATCGTGGTGTGTTCATAAAATATTTATTGATAAAAATCAGTTAGGTTAATAACGTCTTATATATAGAAAAGCCAGAAGTTTCCAACAGTGGTTTCTATGTTGTTTTGCTTAGCAACAAAGGGATAACTTAATATTGTATCTCAGAACGGCAAGTTAACCTGAAGATGGCCAAGGAAGTTCGAAACTGGAAAAACATTTGTTGATTTTTGTAAATTTAGGATCTCAATTGATTAAATAAGTTTATTTTATCTTATGTCGTCAACGTTTTTAAATAAACACAGTTTAATTCCAAAACTATTTAAATTTACAATTAAATCGATACTTTTAATTTCAAGATAAATTTTATGCAGTTGGCTCCAAGTTTGACGGTCCCATACTAGATCTTTACTTTAGGCTTATTATATTAACATTCACTACACTTACAAGTGTCCACAGCATCCCTTCTTCTTTACGGCCTGTTTGCACTCTCATCACTAAAACTGTAATGAGCAGAAAGTTATGCATTTTGGTTTTAATGACTCCTCCTATTTCAAGAAATAAAGTGTTTGTTTGTTTCTGAATTTTGCCGAAAGCTACACGAGGGCTATCTGTGCTATCTGTCCCTAATTTAGCAGTGTAAGACTAGAGAGAAGGCAACTAGTCGTCACCGCCAACCGACAACGTTTGGGCCATTATTTTATCAACGAATAGTGGGATTGACCGTCACATTATAACGCCCCCACGGCTAAAAGGGGATGCATGTTTGGTGTGATGGGGATTCAAATCTGCGACCCTCAGATTACGAGTCGAGTGCCCTAGCCCTTGACCATGCCGGACCCTCTGGATTTTACATAATTTGGATTGTTGCGAAAAACTTACTTTGTAAGTTCTATATTATATATAAATAAATTGCACGGTTGTATAATTAAACAGACGTTCCTGTATTACTATTGGCTTAACTACAAAAGATGGGCCTTCCCCACATAAAAAGTAATTGACCCCCTACATTAATTTCCATATAATTGTAGTTACGATTCTGTTTAATTCAAACGTATTAAACTGTATGTCTCTCCCCTTGGCCCCAGCATGGCCAGGTGGTTATGGCACTCGAGGGTTGCGGGTTCGAATCACCGTCACACTAAACATGCTCGCCTTTTCAGCCGTGCGGTCATTATGATGTGACGGTCAATCCCATTATTCTTTGGTAAAAGAATAGCCCAAACGTAGGTGGTGGGCGGTGATGACTAGCTGCCTACCCTCTAGTCTTACACTGTTAAATTAGGGACGTGTAGCTTAGCGCTAAATTCAAAATAAAACAAAAATAAAGATAAACCTTATCGGCAGTTCTTAAGTTTGCCAACTCCCCGACTATCCCTCATCCCACAATTATGGGAGCACACTTACTGCACTGTATATTGCTTAATTCGAATTTCTGAGGTTTAACCTTTAGCTAAAACAAGACTTAAAAACAAGTTTATTTCTTACTTGAAACTTAGGTATGATGTCATCTATTTATAGCTTGGTATTCTTTAACAACAGACTTATCCTTCTGTAATTTTATTTCAAAAACTTACAAAATTCCATTATATACCGATATGTTGTTTGTCAAAGAAAATTGGTCTTAACCGCCTTGAACTAGTATATTAAGAAAACGATGACAGCCAGTTTGAAGCTGTCACTGCAGCTTATTTGTCTCTAACAACTTCTACTTTGACCATCTTAGATTACTAGCTCGCCTGCCACGTAAGAATACAAGGTGGTCAATTAGCAATAACTTTTATCTGAATGGTGGAGACCAGTAAGAGCATATGGGTTCCACAACAGTTTTGTTCCTTTCAAACGATACAGTTGCCGAGCTTCAATCTTCTCGAGACGCCTTTCATTCGGATAAACAGAGAGACCATAGCAAAGTGAGTCCAATAATTCGTGTAAAAGACCGCCTGTTTGTTGCTGGCAGTAAGTGTATCGGAAACCAATAATTCGTGTAAAAGACCGCCTGTTTGTTGCTGGCAGTAAGTGTATCGGAAACCAATAATTCGTGTAAAAGACCGCCTGTTTGTTGCTGGCAGTAAGTGTATCGGAAACCAATAATTCGTGTAAAAGACCGCCTGTTTGTTGCTGGCAGTAAGTGTATCGGAAACCAATAATTCGTGTAAAAGACCGCCTGTTTGTTGCTGGCAGTAAGTGTATCGGAAACCAATAATTCGTGTAAAAGACCGCCTGTTTGTTGCTGGCAGTAAGTGTATCGGAAACCAATAATTCGTGTAAAGACCGCCTGTTTGTTGCTGGCAGTAAGTGTATCGGAAACCAATAATTCGTGTAAAAGACCTCCTGTTTGTTGCTGGCAGTAAGTGTATCGGAAACCAATAATTCGTGTAAAAGACCGCCTGTTTGTTGCTGGCAGTAAGTGTATCGGAAACCAATAATTCGTGTAAAAGACCGCCTGTTTGTTGCTGGCAGTAAGTGTATCGGAAACCAATAATTCGTGTAAAAGACCGCCTGTTTGTTGCTGGCAGTAAGTGTATCGGAAACCAATAATTCGTGTAAAAGACCGCCTGTTTGTTGCTGGCAGTAAGTGTATCGGAAACCAATAATTCGTGTAAAGACCGCCTGTTTGTTGCTGTGTATCGGAAACCAATAATTCGTGTAAAAGACCGCCTGTTTGTTGCTGGCAGTAAGTGTATCGGAAACCAATAATTCGTGTAAAAGACCGCCTGTTTGTTGCTGGCAGTAAGTGTATCGGAAACCAATAATTCGTGTAAAAGACCGCCTGTTTGTTGCTGTGTATCGGAAACCAATAATTCGTGTAAAAGACCGCCTGTTTGTTGCTGTGTATCGGAAACCAATAATTCGTGTAAAACACCGCCTGTTTGTTACTGGCAGTAAGTGTATCGGAAACTAATAATTCGTGTAAAAGACCGCCTGTTTGTTGCTGGCAGTAAGTGTATCGGAAACCAATAATTCATGTAAAAGACCGCCTGTTTGTTGCTGGCAGTAAGTGTATCGGAAACCAATAATTCGTGCAAAAAAGACCGCCTGTTTGTTGCTGTGTATCGGAAACCAATAATTCGTGTAAAAGACCGCCTGTTTGTTGCTGTGTATCGGAAACCAATAATTCGTGTAAAAGACCGCCTGTTTGTTGCTGGCAGTACGTGTATCGGAAACCAATAATTCGTGTAAAAGACCGCCTGTTTGTTGCTGGCAGTAAGTGTATCGGAAACCAATAATTCGTGTAAAAGACCGCCTGTTTGTTGCTGTGTATCGGAAACCAATAATTCGTGTAAAACACCGCCTGTTTGTTGCTGGCAGTAAGTGTATCGGAAACCAATAATTCGTGTAAAACACCGCCTGTTTGTTACTGGCAGTAAGTGTATCGGAAACTAATAATTCGTGTAAAAGACCGCCTGTTTGTTGCTGGCAGTAAGTGTATCGGAAACCAATAATTCGTGTAAAAGACCGCCTGTTTGTTGCTGTGTATCGGAAACCAATAATTCGTGTAAAAGACCGCCTGTTTGTTGCTGTGTATCGGAAACCAATAATTCGTGTAAAAGACCGCCTGTTTGTTGCTGTGTATCGGAAACCAATAATTCGTGTAAAAGACCGCCTGTTTGTTGCTGTGTATCGGAAACCAATAATTCGTGTAAAAGACCGCCTGTTTGTTGCTGTGTATCGGAAACCAATAATTCGTGTAAAAGACCGCCTGTTTGTTGCTGTGTATCGGAAACCAATAATTCGTGTAAAAGACCGCCTGTTTGTTGCTGTGTATCGGAAACCAATAATTCGTGTAAAAGACCGCCTGTTTGTTGCTGGCAGTAAGTGTATCGGAAACCAATAATTCGTGTAAAAGACCGCCTGTTTGTTGCTGTGTATCGGAAACCAATAATTCGTGTAAAAGACCGCCTGTTTGTTGCTGTGTATCGGAAACCAATAATTCGTGTAAAAGACCGCCTGTTTGTTGCTGTGTATCGGAAACCAATAATTCGTGTAAAAGACCGCCTGTTTGTTGCTGTGTATCGGAAACCAATAATTCGTGTAAAACACCGCCTGTTTGTTGCTGTGTATCGAAATCTGGCAAATATGTGCTTATTATTAACTCTCCATTTTACGCTTCTCTTTGTTGTTTGTTTGTTTTATCAACATAACCCAAACTCAACCTTTAACTGAATTATTTTATCTACTCATCAATCCCTCCCGTTAGTAAATGTACGGATTTACAACGCTAAAGCCCGGGGTGGCCAGGTGGTTAAGGCACTCGACTCGTAATTCGAGAGTCGCGGGTTCGAATCCCCGTTACACCAAACATGCTCGCCCTTTCAGCCGTAGGCTTACTATTCGTTACTATTCTTACTATTCGTTAGTAAGAGTTGCCCAAGAGTTGATGGTGGGTGGTGTTGACTAGATGCTTTCCCTCTTGCCTTACACTGCTAAATTAGGGACGGCTAGCGCAGATAGCCCTCGTGTAGCTTAGTGCGAAATTTAAAACAAACCAAACACAACGCTAAAATCAGGGGTTCGATTCCCCTTGGTAGGCTCAGCAGATAGCCTGATGTGAGTTTGCTATAAGAAACCCACACACTCCACTGATCAAAAATGACTTGATTACTTACCCCTACAATTATTTTATAATTACACTGGTGATATACCTGCGTTCACTTTATAAGCCGGATACCTAAGCACAAATAATATCACATCAGTAGTACTCTACGCTCAAATAAAAAACCTAATGTCGCGTGTTACAATATAAAATTGTAGGTTACAAAAACAAACAACAAATAAATGATGCAGATAAGAAGTAAGAATAAATAAGTACGGTCTGTTCTGCATTAGCAACACTATTAAATAAACTTCCTCAACTAGTAATACAATACCCCTATCAGAGAAAAGCGAATAAAACTTATTGTATCATCCAAATGATATTTACTATGCAAATTAAATGAAAATTACGAGAAAGTATCTGAGAAAATCCATTAAAATATTTATATTTTTAGTATGTAACTTATCAAATATAAATACACAGTATATGTTGTAATAATAATTTTGTATAAAAAAATATACAAAAGATGATGATCTAAGAGTCTTGATTTATTGAATTTAAAAATTCATGCCTAAAGATATTTGAAAATGCAGCTAAATAAGAAAAAAAATACGAAACCTAGAAAGAAAATACCATTATTTCAACTATCCAGACTTTGTCACGAAACCAGCCAGATGAAATATATATATATATGTTGTATTCCAATTCGTCATCCGGGTAAACATCGTAACGTCTCTTTGTCAAAATAATGAATAGAGACAACAATTTTTATCAGAAGTCGAGTTTTTTTGTTACTGTTGTTATCGCTTGTTTTTGTTGCTGTATTTTTAACTCGTTATTTCTTCCATGCTGCATTAAGCTGTAAACCGCAAAATAAGTTTTTCTCAAAGCCTTGGTAAAGCACAGTAATAATGCAAAACTTGGACCATTTTGTTTTTTCTATTTCCGAATTTAGAAACGAATAAATTGAATTTCGCCCAAAGCCATTCTCGCTAATGGTCGCTAATTTAGTATAGCTTATTTTTTAATTTCGCGCAAAGCTACACAAGTGTTATGTGCGCTAGTCGACCCCAATTTAGCATTGTAAGGCTAGAGGGAAGGCAACTAGTCATCACCACCAACCATCAACTTTTGGGCTGCCCTTTTACCATCGAATAGTGGGATTGACCGTGACGTTATAACGCCCCCATGGCTAAATAGACGAGCATGTTGGTGTGACGGGATTCGAACCCGCGACCTTTATATAACGAGTAGACTGCTCTAGCCACTTGGCCATTCTCGGCCTGGCTATTATTCTACCAACGTATAATTGGAATGACTGTTGCATTTTTAATACCCCCATGGCTGAAAGAGGGAACATGTTTGGTGATGGGGATTCCAACCCACAAATTGCGAGCCGTCATTAATAGTCAATTTTAAAACAAGAAACTAAACATTGATTTAATTGTTATACGTAACAATATTTCTCTTTATTTTTCTCTTTTTTGTGATGCACCAGCTGTAGCAGAAATAATAACTATCCCAAGATGAAGTGAGAAATCAAGTTTTTGTTTTGATATTTGTGTTATTATTATTTCTCTGTTGACATTATGAACAATAACGAGTTTAAAATCTGTTTAACAACTTTTATATCTGCTACCACAATGTTCTACTGCTAATAAAATCTTTGCATAATGATTTCATGCAAGATTTTGTCATTAGTAATTTCGGACGTTTCACGAATCTTTACAATTTTCAAATACTTTTCAGTTTGACTTTCAACACGTAGTAAAATAATTTAAAAGTCAGTATTCCTTAAATTGGTTATCTAAGATCGATTTGATCATGTACTTCTAACCAACAAACCGTTAGCAAACCAATAATAATTATGACTTGATATCTCCTCGTATGATTCTAAAAGTTGTTTCGTATTCAGGGCATTGGACTTGACATCTCGTTTTACTAATCCTAAGATACTCCTTCATTAACAACTCGTCCTACGAATTTTGATATATTCCACTTCCAATGGTTAAAAATGAAAATCATTTAAATGTGTTATCTAAAATTCCAATTGTTAAGCATTCCAAGGTAAATAGGCCTAACATATGTGATGTAATTCAACTAGAATGAAGACTTTTTCACATTCCTCTCAATTTGTCCATCTCGGATTCAAATTCAGTAATGTGGGAAAAAAACGATTTTTAAATCTATATTTCTTCTTCCAAAAATCAATACAAAAAACAACATCTTTCCTTCAATACTAGAACTGTTCAGTTGGACTAGATGATGTGAAAAAGAAGGTTTTCTTTGTAAGACAATACAAGTTGCGGTTTAGATGCAGAAAAACTTGAAAAGATTGGAAACCAATAGGCTTAACATTTGTGATAAAAATCACGTACCTTTGGATGTTTTGATTTTGGTTTTTTAAACATATCCTCACAAATGTAACCAGAGTTTAGCAGCACATTTTTCTTCTGGAGATCTTCACTCTTTTTGATTTCTTCCTTTTTTCCTTTCTTGGAGCACGCATAGTCTAGTTTTATAGGGAAAGTATAAACTGGACGTTTTATTAGAACAATCATGTGACACTCGTAACTTAAATCAATACCTTATAAAAATAAAACTGACCAAAAGTCGGGTTTATATGTGGTTTACATGTGGTTTCTAATGTTTGATCACAACAAGAAAGGAATAATAAATGATTGACATTTTCTTTGATTTCTTGTTTTGTTCGGTTTGTTTTGAATTTCGCGCAAAGCTACACGAGGCCTATCTGTGCTATCTCTCCCTAATTTAGCAGTGTAAGACTAGAGGGAAGGCAGCTAGTCATCACCACCCACTGCCTACTCTTTTGCTAATCTTTTACCAACGAACAGTGGGATTGACTGAAACGTTATAACGCCCCCACGACTGAAAGGGCGAGCATGTTTAGTGTGACGGGAATTCGAAGCCGCGACCCTCATATTTCGAGTCAAGCGCCCTAACCACCAGGCCATTTCGGGGAAAAGAGTTCGATTTCTAGCTCAGTCATTTATGTTTTTGTTACCCCATTTCTCTTGGCGATTTTCTGGATGATAATTAATAAAGTTAATCTAATAAAAACATTACTGGCGCCACCTGTATCCTTTAATACCCAAACTTTTACAACTATTTGTGTTTTCGGTATTATTTTTGTTTCAGTCCTTTCTCTATAATTTTTTAAACTTAACCTATTTCTCTCATATTGCAATCCTTTGTTAAGAAGCTGTGACCCAAATAGCTTTGAAACACGTATTGGTGTTATACTCTCAAAGGAGAGTATATTATAATATGTCAACCATCTGCTATATCCAGTGACAACAAAGTTTTTCCTTATTATTAAAACTCACCAGACCGATTAGGATACGACCGACACAGTAGTAGTTTAGATGCTATATTATTATTATTATTATTATTATATATATTTTGTTTTTACGCTCTTTATTTGTTTTTCTTATATTTAAATTAACTTTACTATCACCCACAAGAACTGGAGAACCAGTAAGCTAAACCTTCTTATACTAAAACGTGGCATCAGCTTATATTTCATATCAACAGAGGAAATATTGATTTAAAACTACAGAAAATATTTGTTTTATTTTGAACAAATATAAGCGTCTAATATACGAGTTAGGATGACGCATGTGTCTGTCGTTGCCTCGTTGAGCTGTCTTACCAACAGTAAGTTCACTAGTTCTCTACGTTGTTTATTAAAACAATTAACAAGTATGACGTGTGTGTTTACATTAAAATAAACAGTGTAAGGCCAGGTGGTTAAGGCACCAGACTCATAATCTGAGGGTCGCGGGTTCGAATCCCTGTCACACCAAACATGCTTGCCCTTTCAATGGTGGGGGCATTATAATGTGACGGTCAATCCCACCATTGGTGGGTAAAAGAGTAGCCTAAGAGTCAGGGGAGGGTGGTGATGACTAGCTCCTTTCCCTCTAGTCTTATACTGCTAAATTAGTGACGGCTAGCACAAATAGTCTTCGTGTGATTCAAAAACAAGCGAAAAAACAAACTCTATCATGTAAAAAAAAAAGAAAAACGATTATACAAAATTTAAGAAACATAATTTGGGGAAATTTACAAAGTTTCGTGCTCTTTGTTCTATTTGCCTTTCAAGTTTAGCTCCGTTACAGCTGTAAGAGGTTTGCTTTCCTCGCGGTCATTTGAGGTCATAAATGTTTGTTTTATTTTCGACCAGGAAATTAGCTATAATCTCAGCCTGCAACACAGTGTTCCCTATATTCTTGACAATCGTTTACTTGGGTTAACAACTTGACTGACTCGGATAAACTATTGCAAACGATAAACTGACAACCCCATAAATTTCTTAAAGTCGCGACTTACGAGTATTTCAACGAATACTTCGATATTCTGGCAGTGTGCGTCTTCAAGCGTTCCTCTGGTACCACTACGTGAACTTGTTCAACGATTTATGTGTTTACTGAGTGGCTTTTAAATATACTGCTGTACGTGTGCCATTCTAAAAACAATAAACAACTGCTGGTAAACCTTACTTCTGTGACCGCATGAGTTGAGAAGAGCGAAATTCCTCTTCCTGTGTTTCACTGTATCAGATGGTGAAACTGTGTTGTTTACATCAAGACCTCCATTAACCAGATGGATGCAAGATGTGCGCGTGCTCCCCCAATTCTTTATGATACTTTCGGAAACAGCAATCCAATAAAAGCCTTTTTCATTTGATAAAGCCTTAACGAATTAAGAAGTTACACTAGATTCTGTTCAAAACTTATTTATTATAAAAAGTGTTTAACTGGATATTTAGCTGCTCGAAAATACATTTTGTAGTTTAAACGTGACTACGTAAAAATAGTAATAATAAAAAGTGCTGATAAGACTCAATTTTAACTACGTTAGGACTAATCTATTGGATTAAGGTGCTTCGTTGAGTGACCATTTCCGTCTGATAGCTGGTAATTAGAATATTTGTCACAAAAACCAGTGGTTTTCAATCCAAAAGTTTTCTCATCTTACGATACTGAATATTTTTCGCGGGCAAGCCAAATTTCTCATTATCTCTCTCTCCGAACATTTGTAAAAGAATGCTACAAATCTTCCATCCAAGGTTAAGGCATATTAATATCAAATTAATCTGATTTCATGTATGATTTCAAGAATGACGGCCATTTCTTTTTCCTTACTGTTGTTTTTCTGTCATGAAGCAAACATACTACTGTACCAATGAGGGACTTTTTTTCAATGCATTCCTCCATAAAGAATGCTGACGCACTCCCTGAGATATAAAATACTTTTGTATGGCCTTCTCCACACTGTGTGAAATGCTGTGTTGAAAAAAATATAATCAAGTTTCTAAAGCAAGGACGTGGCGCCATTTATGAAAGTGGTTAGAAGTACCTTACGTCTAATATAATAAATGCTCAATAACAGCAAAAATTTGGGGTGGTGGGATTTTTGAATCCCCAATAATATGCCACTTTTTCTGAACTATCATTTCACGAAGTTCGGTTGAGATTGACCCAGCGACCTACAAGCAGTTAGATTACAGACAAACGGACAAACACCGATTTTTGTTCTTTATATATAGCTTGAAGTGATCTTTGGTATGTTAGATGGATGTGAAATACCATACTAGGAGCTTGGTTTGGTCTGAATTACATGTGCAGTACCATTACATCCCGTTATGTCTTCGTTTTGTGAACAAATTACAATTCCTCTCCACTTCAACAACCAGTAGCAAAAGACCTGTCAGCACTCTAGTGCTTTAAAGAAATTATCACCTCTATTTATGTACATTATACTTTATTCTCTTCTTTTAAAAGCCGTGTCAACAGTCTGTCTTTTTCTGTCCATACTCACTTTATCATTTACATAGAATATTCTTAATCTGCTTATTTGTAAAGCAGTTATTAACACAAACAGAACAATTCAAATCTTTATTTTTCCGTAAAAGAAAAAGTGTTGTAGTGATAATTAGAACAGTAACCCTTTAAAAAAGAGGTAAAATATATTGAATCATAGAACTTAAAGATTGGTTTGTTTTGAATTTCGCGCAAAGCTACACGAGGGCTATCTGCACTAGCCGTCCCTAATTTAGCAGTGTAAGACTAGAGAGAAGGTAGCTAGTCATTACCATCTACTGCCAACTCTTGGGCTACTATTTTTATCAACGAATAGTGAGATTGACCGTCACAGGTTTGGTGTGACAGGGATTCGAACCCGCAACCCTGAAATTACGAGTCGAATGCGTTAACCACCTAGTCACCCTAGGCCAGAAGTTAAAGAAAGGGGCAATATATTTTTACAATAGTAAAGACTCCGAATCGTTTCTTTATGGCTTTGGTCTATTAAAAAAATATTAAAAACAAATGTCATAAAAGTTTACTAACCCTTACTTTGGAATTATATTTTTCAGAACGTTTAAGAAACGAATTAGTTAATTATTTGATCGTCATGTTTTTCGATGGATATCAAACATTCCGTGAACAGTAGAAATACTTCTTATTTACTGGGAATTGACTACATGGACTTTTTCTAACAGTTTTATCAGATTCCTTTATCTTCCTGACCCTAGCTACTAGGTTAGATTGTTTGATGTTTGTAATAGGGCACAAAAAATTGTTGATGGAATCTCACAGTAATTGGCGAAGAGAAAAATAACTTTATGATAGCTGTGCCTAAAACTGCCTTCTGGACATTCGTCTATTCCTGACACCAGCTTTGTCAGGAATCTCCACGAAATAACTGTGTTGTAGTGATTTTTAGAATATTCAGCAAATGATTGTAAGAGGTTCACTGCATCTTTACTTAGTGAAATACTT
Organism: Tachypleus tridentatus; assembly: GCF_004210375.1. Lineage (NCBI taxonomy): Eukaryota > Metazoa > Arthropoda > Merostomata > Xiphosura > Limulidae > Tachypleus > Tachypleus tridentatus. Next base: position 83,168,279 of record NC_134826.1, on the reverse strand, counting down.
GGTGGTTATAGCTATGGAGAACGTTGTGCGAAATTACAATATGTATTTCTATTTGAATACATTCAACGTTATTTATTACAAATTTTAAACACCTTATTTCAGAATCATCTATTGACATATTTTGCCATGAACTACAATCCTGCAGTGGAAACACGTAATATTAAAGTATACAAGGAAAGATTTTTCTTAGATGTTTTATGCCTAACGAACTGTCCAATCAAGTTAATTAAAGTCAGTACGGTCGATATCGAATTTTTAAAATTGACTCTGATCTATTCCTAGCTTTTGTGAATGCCAATAATATGATGGCTACTGAGTCTCTACAGATGGCATTGAACAATTTTACATTTTATAAAGAGGTTCAAAGAAAGGTGGATTTACAAATAATCATTTGTAAATATATTTTTTCATTCGTTCTTTGTTTAAAAATAAACGCAAATGTTGTGCCCACCATAGGTTTTTAGCGTTATAAGTCCGTAGATTTGCCACTGAGCCACTAGAAGGCGACTTTGTTCTTATACCAGTTCTTCGATTGTTTATTTTGATGTTTTTTGATTTCACGCAAAACTACTCGAGGGCTATCTGCGCTAGCCGTCCCTAATTTAACAGTGTAAGACTAGAGGGAAGACAGCTAGTCATCACCACCCACCGCCAACTCTTGGGCTACTCTTTTACCAACGAATAGTGGGATTGACCGTCACATTATAACGCCCCCACGGTGAAAGGGTAAGTATGTTTAGTGCGGCAGGGATTCGAACTTGTGACCCTTAACCAACCTAAGTACAAAGCTACACAATAGGCTCTCTGTGTTGTGCCCACCACGGATATCGGAGTCCGATTTTTAACATTTTAAGTCCACATAAGTATGCTGTGCCATTGAGTGTGGGGATTATAAGGTTTGTTTGTTTTTATTTATCATCCTCGTAGATATTATGAGTGTCACATTTTTTATTAATATTGCAATTAATAATAAATGAGGGGTCATTCATGGGTTACAGAAGGCTTTTCCAGTAATTACACTTTAGTAAACTTTTCTCTATATATCATTTCCTCGTTTCATTTATCTCCATTTCCACTTCATCCACTGTCGATTCGATTTATTCTGCTCATCAATATATCACCAGGAACTCTAAAAAGAGGCCAGTGGCACACCTCGATAACTTCGATTTCTGTTCTCCACACTCACCCTTGTAAAAAAAATAACAGACGTGAATCAAGGGTTAACTTCTATCTTCTCATAGTTTTGTATAACTGTTTATCAAAAAATACTAGGAACAGAAGTCTACAAACTACCATGGTATGAGTTATTTGCATATGAAGCCTTGAAAATACCTAGAGAGAAAAAGAAATTCATGCTTTAGATATATTTAAGGTAATTATAATTGTTTCTGGAACTTATATGTTCAAAATATACATAATGTATGTGTTGCAAAAGTATATGCACAATTATGCAAAAATCTGTATTCCATTTAGTAGTATATTATGAGTTTTTTGTTGTTTTTTTTAGACACATTGTAATTTACCGTAGCACTTAAATATATTGTTTTTATTATTATTGCAAAACAAATATCACTCTCTAACGAAAGTATCCATTTATGTTTTTCTCTGTACGATAATATAAGGTTTTCTTAATTACACTTAAATCAATATTAACCAAATCCATCATTGTTCAAGTCCTGGTTTTATCACTTAGAAAAATAAATCGATATTAAGTAAACGCACAAACATCTGGACACGATAATAAATTTCGACATGAATATGCTATTTCTGGAAACTATCTTTATAAATTATTTTGTTTATCGTTAAGCATAAAGCAATGGTGTGTCCAAAATAGGAACCAAAACTCAATATATAGCGTCATAATTTCTCAGACTTACCACTGTACCATTGGGTGGTGGGATGGATAGGGGCTCTTTTTAATTTCTCAGACTTACCACTGTGCCACTGGGTGGTGGGGTGGATAGGGGCTTTTTTTATTCTTAAACACATTCGATATTTGAAAAAGTGCATACTTTGTTTACTGCCACACTCTTTACATCAAATGATTTAATATACATTAAAGTATTTGGAAAAACTTATTAAGCTCCCTCATTGACTCAGCGGTACGTCCTTGGATTTATAACGCTAAAAATCTGATTTCGATACCTGTGGTAGACACAGCACAAACAGACAACCCTTTGTATTAATTTGCAATTTGCACATCACAACAAACAAAACCTAAATAAACTGCTGCCATCTAGTAGGTTATTATGGAACAAAATGCACAAATAAAACTAGTACTGCCGGACGAATGATTTCAGCTGACTTCTTTCTGCACAAGGAGGGGGATAAAAATTTTGTCAGGTTCGTGTATGTTTGATGAACAGCTTCAGAGACAAGTATGAAATGATACATTCCGTACCAGTACTGTACAAAATTGCTCCTGAATCAATGAACTGTAGATTTCTCTAACACATAAAGATGTGTGTTTTTACAACATCTTTTCAGCCTAAATATGCAAAATATAAATTTTAGGTGATTGTTTACAAATCTGTTATTTGCCCGTTTTGTGTGTCTAAGCTACTCAGTATCAAACCAAAATCCAGGTCACCAGGATAAAACCATACACTTTGACTTTACTTGTATTTGGACCCTTACTGAAGATAAGGAACAGATTATGAAATATTAAGATTGGGTATCATTTTCAGGATTCGTGTGGAAATAACAAAGTCGTTACTGTCGAAAGAAATATTTAATATTTTACACCAATCATTTTGTTAAGCGGAATTCGACAGCAAATAACTTGGTAACTAACGACCACAGTGACAAGAGAGAATCTTTCAAGTAACTTGGTAACTCAGTGTCACAGTGGTTCAACGTAACATTTCAAGTAAGTTGGTAACTAAGCACCACAGTGGCAACAGAGAATCTTTCAATTAGCTTCATAGCTAATAGCACAGTGTTTGTTTTGCTTTGTTTGTTTTTTTGAATTTCGCACAAAGATACTCGAGGGCTATCTGTGCTAGCCGTCCCTAATTTAGCAGTGTAAGACTAGAGGGAAGGCAGCTAGTCATCACCACCCACCGCCAATGTTAGGCTACTCTTTTATCAACGAATAGTGGGATTGACCGTCACATTATAACGCCCCCACGGCTGAAAGGGCGAGCATGTTTGGCGGGACGGGGATTCGAACCCGCGACCCTCAGATTACGAGTCGCACGCCTTAACACGCTTGGCCATGCCGGGCCAGTAGCACAGTGACAGAAAATTTAGAATTTTTGCTTCATAGCTAGTACCACAGTAACAAAACATTTAGAATTTTTGCTTCATAACTAGTACCACAGTGACAGAACACTTAGAATTTTTGCTTCATAGCTAGTGTCACAGTGACAGAACACTTAGAATTTTTGCTTCATAACTAGTAGCACAGTGACAAAACATTTAGGATTTTTGCTTCATAGCTAGTAGCACAGTGACAAAACATTTAGGATTTTTGCTTCATAGCTAGTACCACAGTGACAGAACACTTAAAATTTTTGCTTCATAGCTAGTGTCACAGTGACAGAACACTTAGAATTTTTGCTTCATAACTAGTAGCACAGTGACAAAACATTTAGGATTTTTGCTTCATAGCTAGTAGCACAGTGACAGAACATTTAGGATTTTTCATTGTGTAACTCTGGAGCTTATAATCCTTATGTTTCTGTAATTGGGGAATGGGGGCCAAAAACGCATACAGTGACACTCAATAAAACCTGATCACATCCTACATCCTTGTGCAAATTAATTGAAACAAGACGGAAGATTACGATTTTTTCAATTTTTTGCGTTTGATTTCTGAGAATCCAAAAATTACTCACAAATTAATACATGATATGACCGCCTTTATTTTTCAGAAGATCATTAATCCGCTTTGGCATCGAGTCTCCGAGTTGACTGCAATCTTTACTCATTTTTGTATCGCGGTACCAAACCTCAATTATGACCTCAATTAGCTTATCTTTAGTAGTACAGTCTTTTCCCCGAAGTCTTTCTTTACAAATCGGCCAAAGATTTTCAATAGGATTTAAGTCCGGAGATTTTCCAGGCCAGTCCAGCACCTTTATTCGCTAGTCATAAAATTCTTTACAAGTTTCGATGTGTGGAACGGAGCCAGATTTTGATGAAAAATGCCAGATCCATCTGGAAATCTCTTTTTCAATTCTGGAACGACTCTTCTCTGCAAAACTTCGATGTACTGTGGTCCTCGCGTCATACCTTCTACATGTAAATCTCCAACACCATAGTAGCTGAAAAAGCTCCAAAACATCTTCTTCAAGGGATGTTTTACGAACTGATTGATGTGAGATTCTCGAAGTTTCTCACCTGGAGATCTGCGAACATGGAGATTTCTTTGACCCTGTACGAAGAAATGAGTCTCGTTACTGAATAACACCTTCCTCCATTGTTCTTGCATCCAGTTCTTGTATTTCAGACCCCATTGATACCGTTTTTTCTTCATTGAGTTGGTAAGAAATTTTTTGACTGGTCTCCTTGTCCTTCTAACGCAATTTTAAATGACGTAATATTCCTCAAAATTTCGTCATACATCCTCAAAATAGATCGACCGTACTCCAAAACACAGCTAATGACGCCGTCTGTATGAAAAAATGACTATTAAAGGAAATCAGCGGGTCCAGCGAGCCTACACCGGCCGCCATGCTGAAAATATTGTAAAATGACCATTTGTTTCAATTAATTTGCACAAGGGTGTACAAAGTTTTAATTTCCAAAAGCTCTCATTAATTATCATATTCTACAGCTTTTTATACCACATCATTCTATTTCTTGTGCGCCACGTGAGGTCGAGAAACAAGAATGTCTGGATTGTAGATGTTAAGAGGATCAAATTTCGTATCTCACACAAATTATCGGGATTATATATCAGTGCTTTGTAAAAGTGTCAGTCAAATTTCCCTGTTTGTTTAGACGATAGTAGTCAAGATTTGGCGGTGGGTTCTGTGGACTAGTTGCCTTTCATCTAATTTTTGAGTTCGAAATTGCCCTTGCGTAGCTTTTCGCAAATATTTTAAAATAAGCAAATGTTGTCCATGTAACTACTTCACATGGTGTGGATGGACCTTCATTAAAATTAGTATGGAAGTTAGTTATGTACATGTGTGTGTATTGGAGGCTGGAATACATACACTTTACAGTTTTGCAGTTTTTGTATGGAAGTTCATTTGGCTCATGAAAAGACACGTGCAAAGTGTCAGTTTTGCAGGTGTCTTATGGAAGTTTTTTCTTACGTTTTTCGTCAGTACTTTGCACCATGTTAATGGATCTTCACTGAACTTATTATGAAGTTTGTTACATATATGCAGAAATACATTAAATTTTGCAGTTTCATCATTTTGTGTTTTATAGTTTGTATCATCGTTTTTTTTTTTACAATTACATATAAGGGAAGCAACTTTTTCTACCCTAAGATAACCTTTCAAAAACAATGAACCAATATAACTTTCGTTCAGGGGACGTGGTACCCCAACTAGTTATGAGTACGACTGAGATTACAAATTGAAACGACCAGCCTTTATTTCAGCTTCTCACTGGACCCGTTACATCTGGAGGCATAAAACACCTAAAATCGGGCTCGCTACTCATAGTGGATGCAGATAAGCCTATTATGTGGTTATGTGCTTAACAACAAACAAAAAAACAAGAATTAGTTGAACTAGGCAGTTTCACATGGCACCAGTGCATTAGACCCGCGTGTGACGTATTCATAACGTCACATCTGTACCCTGAGAATGGAGAAAAACAAATAAAGTTCTCCATGACAGGAAACGGAGGCCAAAGGGAAAATCATGACCCCTATTCCAAATCTACGTGCACACAGGATAAACATTTCGCGAAGGTAGGAGTTGCACATCGCGTAATAAAAATGATTTTCCGGTATCATATAAGCAAGAGTTCCATTATAGTATGATTCATGAAGCCGGTTTTACAAATGACCTATGACTTCGTTATTGTTTCTTTATGAAGTTAAGCACAAAGCTACACAATGGACTATTTGTGCTCTGCCCACAACTGGTATCCAATTTCTTGTTGTGCCACTTAGAAATAATTTCATTATTACACAGTCTTCATATCTATAACAAATGTTAGTTTCACAGCTGACAACACAGTAACATATCCGCGGACTAGTAAATAATCGTAACAATGAGTTTATTTACTTCCATCCCCCTTGAAATATTTATTTGTTCTTATGAACGTGCAATCCATCGCACAATGAAAATATATCCAAGAGGATCAATAGTAAATAAATGTATTTATTATTATCCAATACAATAACAGTAACTCGTAAAGAGGCACCGTCGTCTTTATACGAATTTTATGATTAATTTAAGTAGCTCATTTTGCCATATTAGACAAATGTGGTGAAAACAGTATACTTTGATTTTTTTTTTTTTTGCTTTTTATTCTGTTATAAAGACACTAATTGTGGAATACTCAGCATGATTTAGCTCAACCAGTTATAAGCAATAAAAAGAAAGAACTTTAATATATTTTCAACAGTTTTACGTCTCCAAAAGTAAGTCTGTCCTTTTTTTTTTTTAAATGGAATCAGACCATTCAAAGGTATTTAGTCTGTGGTGCCATCCGATTGTCGGAACTAGTTTGTTTATGGTACTTTTGATATGTAGCGCCATCCGGTGAGAATATTTTCATCATTTATAAATAATATTCTTGATTTTCTTCACTGGAATTCGGTTCCTGTTTTGGACCAGTAAAAGGTCAGGTTCACCGTTGAACTCTTCCTCTCTGTCTGGAATCGTTATTTTGTTACACTGTTACTGAACCCTAAAAAACAACCTTTGTTACGTTGTTGTAGTATTTCTCACGCTATGTTGAATTTTGTCCATTGTCCGCGGTTTTAATTAACATACCCTCTTTGTGTTACGTCCTATTTTGGGGATAATATTAACTCGGGTATTTACACTAGCTTCACTTATGTATGAGTTCTCTATTAGTCCGTGTTCACAATACAGTTCCGGTTAGCAGTTGTATACAACGACATACATAACCCTATTTTTGCATACAAATCCCTTTAAATATAGAGCTACGTTTGTGTCAAGGATTCAGTTACCCCATCATTGTTTGGCCTGTAAGTTTCTTATTTGTTAATGTACAGACAGAAAAGCTACTTAGGACTTGATTTATCATGTATTGTGAAACTCTTTAGTTCGTTCATCAGTTATTTTTATTAATATTTTTCTTATAATATTAAAGCTAGTTATCCTGGAGTCTCTCTAATAGAGTTGGTAGGTTTAATAGTTGTGTAGAAATACTGAGTTTGTTGACCGTGGGGCTCTGTACATTTTTGTTAAAATATAGTTTTGTATTTGCTATAGTTTGTTGATACATTTATTTATTCACGCTACACAGACATAGTCTACGACCGGTCTTATGTATGTTTTTTTGTAAACTGCCAACATGTTTTCTGATGAAGCTACTTGGTTGTTACCAGTTAGATTTTTATGGTAACTCGCTTTTTTCAAAAGTGTTTTTCATATTATTATTGTGTGGTACCCAGTTTAATTTTAAATTAAATGTAATACCTAAGAAATTTACTGATGTTGTTACCTGTAAGAGAGTCCTGTATAGATATAACTGTGGTATAAATTTGTTTTTATACGATTTCATAAATAATATGGATTGTGTTTTGTGCTTTCTAATTTATGTTTGTTTGTAATGAAGCACAAAGCTACACATGAGGCTATCTCTACTCTACTCACCACGTGTATCGAAACCCGGTTTATAGCGTTGTCTGCAGACATACTGCTGTGCACTAGATAAAGAGTTGTTTTAATTTTCCACTTATTACAGTCCATTTATATAAGTAGTGGTTTTATATTGCTGTTGTTGCATTTGTGGCACTCCTCCAGTTTACATCATCTGCAAATTGTGAACAAAAAAACTCTGATTTGGATCTTTAAGATGCATCTCGCTGACATACACGATAAAAAGTGTGGGGTCAAGTTCTCGTGCTTGAGAGGCATCCGCCTTCGGGTAACTTTGAATATTAAGTCAACACGCCTTCTATAAACACCCTTCTTTTTTCTTATATTTGTAACTTTATTAGGTCAACACACCTTTCTTTTAACTTGTAATTTGATTATCAATTATTGATAAAGATTATTGTTCTACTTCTCAATGTATATCTCACAGAATTCGTATAAAAACATAAACACTCTCTATTAATTGGCATCCTCGGAACCTCCAGTTACTTGGCCCCACATTACTGCTCTGCGTGAACTCCATATGCTAGAACACACCACACATTATACAGTTTTTGCCATTGACATGTCTTCCCAACTAACAGTGGCCACACAAACATTTTTGTAAAATAACAGCTTGAAATCTTAATTTCATTAAACATGCAGTGAAACAAGAATTTACCAGTCTCCTTTTATCACATTCCACATAACGATATTTTTATTTTATTTCGAGCAAAGCTTACACAAGATAACCTGGTCATCACGACCACTCGCCAATTCTTGAGTTACTCTTTTACCACCAAATAGCAGAATTGGTTGTCACCTTATAATGCCCCCATGTCTGAAAAGGGCGACCATGTTTGGTGTAACGGAGATTCGAACCCACGACTCTCAGATCACGAGTTGAGTGTCCTAACCACCGAAAACTAGTATCATTTACAAAATGAAATTTATATTAATCCACATTGTGTTTATGAATTTTTCTTTCCACAAATTCCTTCAACACTGTTGAAGCTAGAACAGCCGCAGGGGCAGGTTAATTCGTAGTGGTCCAAATCTCTTTATATATATATATATATATATATATATATATATATATATATATATGGTGTCCAAAGAAACTGAAGCCATAGGCACTTCAACGAAAATTACAGCATGTGTTCCACGTATTTTAAAGATGGCTGGTATGGATACTAAAACTAATTAAAATACACCACAAAACAGCGTTTCAACCTTCTTAAGTCATCTTCAGGTTAACAAAGAATTTATAACTGACCTTTCTTATAAACGAACGTTTGAACGGGTACGAGATATAATTTTGGATATGGTATTTCCATTGTCTTTAAACACGGTGAAGCATATTCCAGAAAAAATAATCCATGAGTGTCAAGTCCGGAGATCTTAAGGCCCATTTTTGAGAACATTTCCCAATTCAATATCTTGGGAAGATGTTATTCAACCAAGCTTTAACGTTTAAAAAGTTGCATATCATCTCTGGTTCCATACTTTTTGGGCACCTTGTATAAGCCATAGCCCGTACCTAAATATTTTGGGCACCAAGAAAGTTATTCAGTCCCACGAAGAGTAATATTTTGAGTTCCATAAACATTTATCAGGGCAGGGGATCATCTGAGCAACTTAGCAATGCTTAGTTTCTCGTTTGATCTGGAGTGTTCATTCTAAGTTCTATTTTCCTTATCTAAGATAACTCTTCATGTTGAAAGTATTTTGTTGCCTTTAACAAGTGAAGAGTTAAGTGTGTCAAAAAAATGTTACAAAAATAAGAAGTAAAATAATGAACAGTGAAATTGGTGTGGGTCAAAGCGTGGGAATTTCCTTTCGTTATATGCGAATCATTTTAACCGACTGTTACACTTTTGAATCAGTTTTTAACCATTTAATTGGATCACCCGAGTCAAATACACAGCCATTTTCGTTGTCCACATTTCTTGTTTAGAATAGTCTTCGAAAGCTTTCTTTTATTATTTTGCCGATACACCTCAACAGAATAGTGTTCCTTCGTTTTTTTAGAATTAACACAAAGCTACACAGGAACTATCTATCTGTGCCAACCAGTCCTAATTTTGAAGCAGTAAATGGAACGCAACTGGTCGACTGACATGCTCCCAAATCTTGTGAAGCTGTATAATGGAGTTTGTTAACACAGTGCTAATACCAATAGATTGAACAATAAACAAACCTTTAACTCTACTGATTTAAACTTTCCTTTATCATACAGTTCCAGTTTCATTACATTCACCACTAGGTGGTAAACAGTTCGCAGACAAGAACATGCAAAGCCAAGATCCACGTCATTTTCAAGTACTAAAAAGCATGTGGAGAATAAATGTATTGAACTGCATTTACTAATTCACACCCCAGAGTAAAGTCAAACAGAGAATAGGATATACGTATATGGGAGAGTCTAATGATGAATAAACTTGAACCAATATTGAATGGTCTAATGAGATTTGGCCATCCTCCTTATGACGCTACCAAGATCCCAATCTAAGTAACCTTACTTACACAATCCAGCACGCTAACCAGTGAACTTTGCTCAGTCAAGACGTTTTCTGTTGTTTTGGAATTAAGCACAAAGCTACACAATGAACTATCTGTGCTCTGTCCGATTTTTAGCGTTACAAGTCCACAGACACACCGCTCAATCTAGAACTTTGTAGCATATGTCTTTTCACTATTTCATCAGTTGTTTCCAGATGCATTTTGATGGAAGCTTTGCCACTTTATTTTACTGTGTCACATTAAAAAAAAAAAAAACATAAGAACTCTATAGGCCGAGTTAGGCCTAATGGTTATAAATTTAGACTATCTGAGGAGCCATGGTTTGAGTCCCACTGTCTCAAAATCTAATCGCTACAAGAGTGACTGTAAAATATCATTTCATTAGAGTAGCTCAAAAGTAGCACTGAGTGCTAACAACAGCCTGTCTTTCCTTTTATTCTGTTGTTCAATTAAACAGTTGGTGCATACAGCCCTTATATAGCTTTATGATTTACAAATATATCAGACCTACTTGTTTTTCTGCTCCCAAGATTTTAAGCACAAAAAACATGTTATTTTAGTCTCACTGTTTACCCACTATTGATTCATTGCAGTTTGAACTGTCACTTGTCTCAAAACCCGAGTATTTTAACAAAGTGAGTTATTAATCTACATGCCTGTAAATTATTATAGCAAAATATGACATTAACTGTGGCTATAAGATATTTTGGCAAAACAAGCTACTTTTTTGTTAGATTTTACACAAGCCGACTTGAGGGCTAACTTACACTAGCAATCTCTAGTCCTGAAGTGACAGACTAAAAAGGAAGGCAACAACTCTGTCAGACTGAAAAGTGGAATTTTACTATTATTTTTTGAATGCATACACAGACCCAAAGCGTGAAGCATAACTTAGGTTTTGGGAGTAACAGGACACGAAACACTGAACATCAATTCTACAGTCTAGCACATTTACCACTGGGCCATGCTTGGCTTACAATTTATTAATTTGTGTTTATGAGCAATTCTGGTTAAATAGATTATTAACTTATGTATCTAACATATCCTGAAAAAACATGTTACTAATTAATATGCTATTAAATATTATTCTAGCAAAATGTCCTAATAACTTATATGTCAATAAAGTGTTACAACAAAGTGACTGTTAAATGAATATACAATAAAAATAATTGTTCTGGCAAAGTGAATTCTTCATTTCTATGTACAAAATCATCAATTTATCAATTTGCCAATGTCGTGTAGTTATGTTTACATGAAATACATTTATATTACAAAACATATAACGCCAAGACTGACACAAAAACGTGCCTTATGTCAGTGTAAGGATGATGCTTCGTTAGTTCTAGACACTGAGCATGTAGTACATAAAAATATTTCACTTTATTTTAAATCTCTGTAAAACAATTAAGCAGGTTGATAATAAATACACTAATTTACAAAAGATTTGATAACAAAACTCATTCAGCAACAAAATCACATAGTAATATAAACCTCATTATAAATGACGATAGAAATGCAATTATACTGACAACAAATAATATGAAAGGAAAGCTTAGTCAATATTGTACAGTGAATTAGTTTTTATGCTTTCTGATGAAAGTTATTAAAAAAAAAAAATACTGACTATTTCTAGCATCTAAGCAGCTTTAATATTTAAAATGAAATTATAACTCCAGAAAAAGAAATGCCTAGGAAAACGTCAAATGTGGATGTCTATCAATATCATACAATATTAATTCTTAATACACTTTCACTAAAACATTTATCAAAAACACCACATTTTAACAAGCAAAAACAAAAATATTCTGTACAAATTTTAAAATAAAAATAATTCAAATATTAGATATTTAATAAAAAAGTCTCTATGATGGTGACATAATTAAACCCATTATAGTTACTGTGCCCCAGAGTTTCAAATGTAAACTGTATGGTTGATTTTCAGTACAATATTCAAGTATTGAATGGGTAAATCAAGTTGTACCTAAACATTACACTACACATTAACAATAACACTGATATTGTGAAGTTTTATAAGTGTTATAAATTTGTTTATTGTCATGGAATTAGCTCAGATGTTTGAAATAAGGTTTTAATGGTGAAATGTCTCATAACTATACCCGACTTGATTTAGATTCTTGTCAGGTTTCTTTACAAAATACAATATCCAAATACTTACACCAAAATAGAAATCTAAAACCTCTTCAAACCACCTGTTTCACCCACATGGTTGCTACTTTTGTATTTTCAAGAAAATCGTCTACGAGTTTTTTAATAAACTTGTCAAACTTTTGTTAGTACAATCTTAATATAAATAAGCAATCATTACTGACTAGGAGAAAATTACAGTTTAATATTTTACCCAACCCTAAAGCCCTACAACTTACTATTACAAAGGATCCAGTTTTGGAAGACATATTTATGACACATATTTTTAAAATGTAAATCAACCCTTTAGATATGTCAGCAGCTCAGAAGTATAAATGTTACACTGTATTGGTCAGATTATAAGGTGATGTTTTTTAATTCATAATTAGGCTATAAAATTTGTAGTTTCCTTACAGCTCCTGGCCAACCATAAGTCCTTTCTTCCCTCTCTGGCTTGTCACATTCCTGGACGTCCAGATATCACCTGTCTATACATGTGCACCAGATGTTCACTCAAGGTCATGGTTAATTCTTGTAATCAATCTACATGCAGACCATTCAGTTATATGATAGGTTTTACATGCCTAAGATAGGAGAATATGAACTGTTTGTTCATTTTTCCATGTTTTTTGAAAATGGGTGTTGTCTTAAATTCAAAATCACCCTATACTCAGACCAATGTATTATAATATTGCTGTGAATAAATGTTTAAAAAAACCAACAGTTGATTTTACTATTTACTTACACACATTAACCTTTTCAAAAATAAAACTTTAAATTTTCTCTCTTGACAAACAGGTAAAATAACTTGATACAAATACCTTTAGTTTTCTAAAATAAAATTTTACCCACCATCTAAATACTTACATCAAAATAGCTAACTGTACAGCCTCCAATTTTTATAAGAAAAACTTAACTAATACAGCTAAAACTATCAGTATAATTTCTTGCTTATGTTTCTCCTTTGGTACACTATGTTTAGTTTTTACAAAGACCCAAAAATTTAGTGTTTATGTTCTAAACAGTATTCTAACGTCTTACAATATTTTATACATTTCGTGTCTTAACGCTGAAACACTGCATCTGCCTTTCTTTCTAGCAATATATTACAAAGACATTCTTCATAGCAATACATTTATATTCATAGATTCCAGAGTTGTTAAGAGTTCTTTCTAGATTTACCCATTACAAGGTTTTAATATCTTAAGTGTCGATAGAAAGTAGATATTACATAACTACCTGAATAAACAGCCATTTATTCAACAGTATTCTTGAAAATATTAGAAATACAATTTTCCCCATATTAGACAAAGTTAATTAATTAAAAAAAAAAACTACAATTTATCTTCAAATAATCAATAACAACTCCATATTTCAAGGCTAAATCTAGCCAGCCCAAAACTCACACACACACACACACACATCAAGATCACTAACTGTCTTTCGATCGACATGGTATGATAATAAACTCAAAACACAGACATATTTGAAAGTAAAATTAATTGAAACTAACCCATTAAAATGCCTAATTATCATAAACTGTAATCATTAGTAAGTATTATTTTCCATGACATATCAATAATATAATATCACACAACTTTCTACAATAAAAACTTACAAAAAACTTAACCTGATCGAGGTTTCCATGAGTTCCAATAGTTTTTAATATAAACATATTGATTAGAATGAAAGATAAAGTTATCTTACTTTAGTAGGAAAAACAGAAATCATATGAAACGGTACTTCATAAATAGCAATGTGTATGTATTTAGTAATGGCTTACAAGCATCAATGTCACCCTTTAATTCAGGGTTAGGTACACTAATAATAAAGTTTAAAACATGCAGTAATATTTGATAGTCACTATCATGTTAAAATCATTCCATTACTTAAACTATTCTTAACTAATATTAAAGTAAGCAAATACTATTCAAAGAGCTATGTGTTGCTTATAAAATTCTGTAACATAGATTTAACCACTTGCAACAATAAGATTAACATGCTTCCTTAAAGGTAACATATAAAACAGTCATTCAAGAACTAACAATATTACAATCTATACATTACATTTCATTTATCCATGTACTTCACTATTCAGCATTGTACCAATTAATAACACCCCCTGTATCCTGGTGAAAACTCTTCTTGTTTGCACCATAAAGTGTCTAGACAAGAAGTATATTTTCATATTTTAAAAACTCAAAATTTCTCAGAAATATTCAATTAAATAACAAAAATCACATTACTTCCGAGTTCCCAATTTTAGTTTTACTCTGGTACACTTCTAAATGATATTAACTGAAGTAAATGTTTTCAAATTGTACAATAGATACAACCTCTTACTTAGGGGACGATGATAATCCATTATCACTTTTTACAACCTGATTGTTATGAAAAAGTGAAGGACTATGGTCACTTGTCACAGTCAATGTAGGGCTCTGTAAAGGACTGAAGTGCGAACAATTGTCAAGTGCAAGTTCAACGTCCAGGTTTGTAGAGTGAATTGGTGACCCTACCTCCCCTTGCCCTTGGCAAGCAACTGGCTGATGATGTATTGGAAGATGGACAACTTCTAAATCTTCTACGTGTTGCAAACTAGTCAAGTCTACCTCATCCATGTTGAGCACATTGTCACAGCTTCCTTTAAACTATTTCAAAATGTTATATGTTTTATTTCTCAGGATTACCTCAGTGAAATTAAGTAAACAGCAGTTAATAACAACACAAAAAATAAAAATAAAATGATATACCACAAACACTTAATATACCATTAATGTTGAATAATTTTGTTTTTTCTTAGCTTTTGGTGTTGTAATCCTTCAAACTTAGTTATACAACTGGAAGCAAATTTCACACTAAACAAGAATTAAAAACATAAGGAGAGACAAACAATGATAAATCTCCTAAACACTTCTTACTAAAGCTGTACAAAATAAGAAACATAACAGTTTAAACAATACCAAAGCACAGATATTAAAATTAAGAACCTTGAGTTCACAAAAGGGCAATAAACATTATATATAAACATTATATAAATGTTGATTAGACTGATTTGAGAAATAACAGATTGTTTCACAAGCAAATACTGAATTAAGACTTATTCTCTGTAATATAATACTCCTGTTAAATGAAAACCAATTTCAAAAAACATTAATCACAGGAAAAAACAAAAGGCAATCAGTACTTATCATGCTTTTGTTTACACACACCTGTTCACACTTTCTCCAAAACTTTATTTTATTTACAAAATTCTAACACAAACTTCATTAAAAACATTCAGTTGAGTGTGAAAGGATGGTGAAACACTCATTTTATAATCTAATTTTATAAGTGTTTTTAAAGTTAAGATATACAGTACAACATTATCATGGTACTTGTTATTATCCACTAACCGTAAGTCCATAGTGTTCAAGAATATCCATCTTACACATGGGACAAGATCTTTGATCTATAAGCCAAGGATCCACACATGATTTATGAAATGTATGCCTAAGTATTATAAAACAAAATAGAAGAAAACAATTAATATCATAAACTTCTATTTTTTTCTTAAAATGTTTCATACAAACAAACAGGTTGTGACAAACATTTTTAATTTTTAGTAACTAATATGATTCACCCCTAAGTTAATGAAGGTACGCTGTAAACCAGAAAAGTTTTATTTCTTTAATAATATAACTTCTTATATGTAACAAATGGAAAAATCAAAGAAAACTCAACACAGTTTCTAGCAGTCTCAAGCTGTTTCTTTTCAGTTCCTGAAGTTCAAAGCAAAGGGGAAAAGAGCACTCTAAGTACTCAACATCTGGGGTTCAGGGACTACATTTAGTTTTGTATAAAGAGAGAGCTAGTATCTGAAAGAACCCAAGCCTCTTCACTCAATAATAGTAGTTTCTCCTAATTGGATAATAAAAGAGACATCCAATGAAAGCATTTCACAGTTTGGATCAATTGTGTATCTATTGCTCTTGGTAATGAAACCTACATCAACTGAAAACATTTGTGTCTTTTAAATCAGGAGTAGCTTTTGTCTCTGATAAAGAAAGATACATTAGCTTACAGCATTCAAACTTGTTGATTCCCGAGTTGTTGTTTTTATACTCTTAATGTCCACTAAAGTCACTATCTTTTTTACTGAGTCACTTTTTTGGTTGCTCAAAATTGTTTGTATTAAGAGAAAAAGTTTCTCAAATATGCTGCAGAATTTTCTGTGTTAATTCTTGGTAATAAACTAGCAAAGTAAAACTGGATTTAATAAAGTTAAACATTTAGGGTTCTCAATTTGTAATCTAAAATGGAAGTCAACGTTCTCGTATTTCCTTCTTCCCGAGTCCGAGGCTTTAAGTACTTACTTGCAGGGTAGAGTTCTAACAACTTCTCCAACTTTGAACATCTCAATACAAACAGCACAGCATTCCAGTTCCCCACCTGCTTCCTGGAAAGACATTTAAAAATATTTAGCAATTACTATTAGTAGCACAACAAGTTCATTTTTTAAACAATTTCCCATTATTTCAGAGAAACCAATCTGAAGAAAAATAATAAATAAATAGTAATTTAAAGTAATAAATCAATGGAAATATAAATTAAAAACAAACAAATCACATTTTATTTCAAAATAAACAAAATTAAGTACAGCAAGAAAGAGAGAGATTTGTATAACATGAAATACATGCATACTTTCTGACATCAACTATGATGTGGTAACCCAAGAGCAAAGGTAAGACACATTATTTGTAGAAACTAAGTTTCATTTCTTTAAAAATTTGTAAATTGTTTACCCAAATGTTGAATCAAGAAACTTTTCTTATAAAGCAAAAAACAAGCTAGAATAATTTTGACATATCTGTGTTCATATCAAATCTGTTTAATAACTGTTGGCAATAAAAGTTTCCTAAAACCATTTGATTTTAGCTAAACAAATTTATCAAGATATTTTTTTATCACACATAAAACAAAAATTTTCCCTCTAAACTCACCAGATCTCCTGATTTCAAGGTTTTCACAGGAATCTTGTCCAAAGCTTTCTTTGCTGCATTACAGAGACGTTTCTGTAAAACAACAAAAATATCTTTTCTACAGACAATTGGAATCTGTCATAAAAACAGGTTTATTAGTAAAGATTCAAAACAAAGTCAAGATATCACAAAAAAAAAAATCAGTAGCTAAAAATTATGAATGTACATATTAAATAGTCTACTCTGACAAAAGTAAGGAAATTTCAGTATGGTATGTATTATATATGTGGTCCAATAAGATCAAAATAGGGTAGTTTCTGTTAAATATGCATTATATATATATATATATATAGTCCAATAAAATCAAAGCAAGGAAGTTTCTGTAAAGTATGCATTATACATTATCCAATGAAATCAATGTAAGGAAATTTCTTGGTAAATTTTAAAAAAGAATTGCATGTTTTAACTCTACAAGAACTGTACTATGTATTCTTAAAATATATCTTTCAAAGCAACATACCAACAAAACTCTTGTACCATATTTGAATTTTTGACACAATTTCTTCTGTGATCATAGCTGTTAAGTCAGGGGTGTGCAACAGGCGGCCCGCGGGCCACAACCCGGCCCGCCAAGCCATTTAGTGTGGCCCTAGTTGTTGTAATCTAACCATGTGGCCTGATTTGTAATCCAACGCAAATGGAATATTTTTAAAAGCATCGATCCTACGGGATTCCCAGGCTTCGACTCGACAAACTTCTAAAATTATCTTTGCTAGAGAGGAGCAGGCCGAATTCGATTGGTCGGCCTCCTTAGGGCATGAATAGGTGACGTGCACTAGCACTATTGTCTACGACTCAACGTCATGTCCTGAACCTCGCCTTCGCCCGCTGGCGACAATTTTTCCTAACCTCTGCTGTCCGTCATTCATTATTGGTGAAAATTTTATTACCTTTTACAGTTACTACAAGAGATTGAAGGTAAATTGATTATTATTTAGCATATTGTTGTGACTTTACTGAATTTATTAAAATTTTTGCTTTCAGATGCATCTGATTCTATGTACAGTGTGACCTCGTTATTCGCGGGGTTACGTTCTTTACCCTCCCGCGAATAGCGAAAACCGCGAATATTGGATGCAGTTTTAAAACGTATATGTATGCGATTATATACTATATGAAATGCTTCCCAAACACTAATGATACTTATACTCATTGATGCAGTAATAATGTAGCAATATTGCATACTGTTATGTATTTCACTAAATTGTACCGTGCGTTACCGGGCTGTGCTTTGCCGTTTGCGTTGTTGGGGAAGCTGAGGCAGTCAGCCAATAGCAGTCCAATCTTGTTTGGTGAAGACGACAATTGATAAAACGGCTTGATTGAGTAAATACAACAGAAATCTCCTCGAAAAGCCCTTTCAGTCTCTGTGACCTACAAAACGCAGTTCGCGCATAACCCGCGAATATGCGGGGCCGCGAATGGCGAACTGCGAATAGGCGAGGTCACACTGTATTTTGCTATTCTCAATTAATTTAAGTACCAGAAGGCTATGATCGGGATGCCAATTTAGAAACATGTGTTTCTGTCCATAAGAGGTTCCATGTGTAAATAAATTCTATGTTTTTTTCTACTTTGCTATTTTCGTGAGAATAATTTTGTTTTGATTTCAGGGCTAGTAAAATGTCAGCAGTTAAGAAACGAAAAATTGATGATGAGGAAGGTTATTCAACAGTGAATGGTGCACAAAATATCTTGTTGTCCCACATAATCAAGGTGTTGTCTGCCTCGTCTGTCAAACTACAATTGCAGTCATGAAAGAGTACAATATTAAGCGACATTACGCAACCAAGCACTCCTCCCAGTTTGATGAAATTGTTGGTCAGGCACGAAAGGACAAAATTGAACATTTAAAAACATCCATTGAAAAGCAACAAGGTGTTTTACCACTTTCAAGAAAAATTCGAACTGGTGACAAAACTGAGTTTCAAGCTTTGTGAATGTATGGCAGAAAAGGAAAGCCTTTCAGTGATGGAGAATTTATTAAAATTGTTTAACAATATTCACAGAATATGCATGTCCAGAGAAAAAATATTTGGTGGAGCAAACTAGCCTTTCCCGCTTTACTGTCTCACGCAGGACAAAAGATCTTTCAGAGGACATCAAAGAAACTTTGAAAGAGAGATTGAATTCGTGTGAAGCTTTCAGTCTGGCTTTTGATGAAAGCACTGATATCAATGACACATCCCAACTTGTCATTTTCATCAGAGCTGTTACTGCAGGCTTTGATGTTTTCAAGAGTTTTAGATATGGCAAGCCTTTCCTTCACAACCACAGGACAGGATATTTGTGAACAAGTGCTTAAGGTTGTAGAAAAGTTTGAACTGAATCCTTATAAATTATGTGGTGTTACAACAGATGGTGCTCCTTCCATGACAGGTAGGACAAATGGATTCACCAAGAAATTTCTAACTGCAATTGGAGCACAAGACGAAGTTGTAAGCCATTGCATTATTCACCAAGAGAGCTTGTGCACCAAAGTTCTGGATTTTGCAGAAGTCATGAAAAATGTCGTCCAATGCGTAAATTATATTCGAACACGAGGATTAAATCATCGACAATTTAAAACTTTTTTAGATGAGCTGGACAGTGAGTATTCAGATGTTTTGTACTTCTCTGCTGTAACGCTGGCTTAGTAGAGCTGCTACTTTGAAGAGATTCTGGAATCTGCGAGAGGAGATTAAGTTCTTCATGGAGAGCAAACGTCAGAATGTGGACTTCTTGAGCAATGAGAACTGGCTGAATGACTTAGCATTCCTCACAGACATTACACAGCATCTGTCTGATTTAAACTTAAAACTACAAGGGAAAAGTCAACTTGTGAATAAGTTGTTTGAGCATATTTGTGCTTTTGAGAAGAAATTGGAACTTTTCCAGGTTCATTTGAGAAGCCATATTGACCCATTTTACATGTCTTGAAACCAGGAAACTGGAATTTCCTAATCTGGATTGCACCAAATATGGAACCAGTGTACAAAAGCTGCGTGATGAGTTTGCAAACAGATTTCCAGATTTCAGACAAACTGAAATTAGATTGAAATTGTTCGCTCAACCTTTTGATTTGGCAGTGGAAGACAGTCCTGATTATTGCCAAATGGAACTCATTGAACTGCAGGCTGACATGGACACTAAAAGGAAATTCTCTGAAAACAGTTTGCTAGACTTTTACAAACTCTGTGTACGTGAAAAGTTTCCCAATTTGTCCCGTCATGCACAAAGAATTGCCTCCCTTTTGGTAGCACCTACTGCTGTGAGCAATTTTTCTCCAAAATGAAGCTCATCAAAACCAAATGTAGAAGTCAGCTGACTGATGAACATTTGACCAGTCAGTTAAGAGTGGCAACCACTTCTGTCAAAGCTGATATTGACAAGCTCTGCAAGGACTCTAAATTTCAAGTGTCGCACTAAAATGATCACTCATGCAAAAATATAAAATATTATTGCTTGCATTTTGAGAATTTTTTTAATTTATTGTGCATGTACACGAATAAGCTTGTTTTTTAAGTGGCCCCGCTTGATTGATGAAGTTGGTTATATGGCCCACCGACGAAAAATGTTGCACACCCCTGTGTTAAGTAATCTTGTATGATTTTGCAATATAAAAGCAATTAGAAACCCTATGAAATAATTATAATTAAAACTGTAAGAAACAAACATATTTACACAAAAGTAACTATAATATAGAAAATTATTTATTTTAGGAGAAGTTTAATGGGATCTTTATATGAAAAAATCTCAACTTCAAACTTTCAGCTTGTAAAGCCAACATGTATAAATAACAATAGTACAGCTCACCTTTCCAATGAAAAATACACTCGTGCATATCATATCCAACACGTCTGTGTGTGTATCCTTAGTTTTTTTTACATTAACTTTCCGATATACACTTTTCTCAGCCTAAGCCATAACAGAAAGTTAATTAGTATCAAACGCAAGTCTGAACCTACAACAAACATGCCAAAACATCAACAGAAGAACATATGACACTTACAGCTAAAATCTCTTTGGCATGCATGTAACGGAATCGCTGAATGTAGTAGAATACCAGCCACGCCAATGATATGATCATCAAAATGATAAACGATATTGATACAAAGAGGACAGACGTGCGGTTAATGTTGGCATAATGGTACGTGTAAGGAGTTCCCACCGTGATGTGCATCTCAACACGTGTACCGTTGTCAGCTATGCGAGCAATTTTCTCGCCATCTTCCTTATTGATCAAAACTGACACCATGTCAAACACTGTAAATTCAGAAAACACATAAATCTAAAAATAGTACACCTTTTCTTAGACATCTATAATGTGAACAAACTGTATCAAAACAAAAAGTCTCACAAATAAACTGTATCAAGAAAATTCCAAACAAGTTCTACTTTCCAGTTTAGAAAATTCTGTATGCTACTGTATGTAAGCAACATGACGTACCATCCAGGTCAAATATTCAATCATTTCATTAAACACTCACAATAAATACACATTTTATGGAATAAATGAACCAGTTATTAATAACTTTGAAATTTTTGAAGAGTTAGTGTATAAAAGATACAAATGAAAAAACAAACAAACAATGGTTTACTTCTATATCTGCAAGAATAAGTAATTACATATAGGTGTTACATTTCTTAACATCAGTACTAACTACAACTAATGCTTCCTAGAGATAAGACAAGGACAAATGAATTAAGTAGCATAAAAGTAAAAGAAATAAAGAATATAAATATATTCCAGAAAAACTGGTTCTCATATTTACACAGAAATTATTGAAACTTTCTACACATTCTTGCTTACACTCAATTACCTGTATCAACTGGAGGTTATGTGCAATATTCTTACTTACACTCATCGTCTGTGCCAAGTGGGGGTGACACATAGCATTCTTACTTACACTCATCGTCTGTGCCAAGTGGGGGTGACACATAGCATTCTTACTTACACTCATCGTCTGTGCCAAGTGGGGGTGACACATAGCATTCTTACTTACACTCATCGTCTGTACCAACTGGAGGTGACCCATAGCATTCTTACTTACACTCATCGTCTGTACCAACTGGAGGTGACCCATAGCATTCTTACTTACACTCATCGTCTGTACCAACTGGAGGTGACCCATAGCATTCTTACTTACACTCATCGTCTGTACCAACTGAGGTGACCCATAGCATTCTTACTTACACTCATCGTCTGTGCCAAGTGGGGGTGACACATAGCATTCTTACTTACACTCATCGTCTGTACCAACTGGGTGACACATAGCATTCTTACTTACACTCATCGTCTGTACCAACTGGAGGTGACCCATAGCATTCTTACTTACACTCATCGCCTGTACCAACTGGAGGTGACCCATAGCATTCTTACTTACACTCATCGCCTGTACCAACTGGAGGTGACCCATAGCATTCTTACTTACACTCATCGCCTGTACCAACTGGAGGTGACCCATAGCATTCTTACTTACACTCATCGCCTGTACCAACTGGAGGTGACCCATAGCATTCTTACTTACACTCATCGTCTGTACCAACTGGAGGTGACCCATAGCATTCTTACTTACACTCATCGTCTGTACCAACTGGAGGTGACCCATAGCATTCTTACTTACACTCATCGTCTGTACCAACTGGAGGTGACCCATAGCATTCTTACTTACACTCATCGTCTGTACCAACTGGAGGTAATATATATTGCATTCTTACTGACATTCATTATCTGTGACAAATACAGTGAATATCCTTTAAATTTTCAGTAAAAATGCTTTCAAATCCGATGAACATTAAAGCAATTTCTAATAGTCCATCTGCAAGACATTTGTTAATTTCCACATAAACACTAAGATTTTATTTATAACTAGAAATGGTCCAAGAATCAATAACCACAAAATGTCTGAAAAACATATGTGTCTGAAATAACCTATCAAGAAATACAAAAATCAATTTTCTTTTATAATATCCCATTTCACTAATGACCATGTTACCATCATGAAAGTTACCTTTTTTTAATGTTTTAAATTATGAACCAGAAGTCTGGTTTTTCTCTAAGAATGAAAAATTAAAATGGCATAAATACATTATTTCACACTCTACACATTTTGTAAACTCTAGGTAGAGCACAGAAATAAGACTACAACGTAACTACCAGAGAACTACTCAGATACCATGTAATCTCTGAAAGATTTAAATCAGTGTAACTTAGTAAATTGGACATTGAAAATTATTCAGTTGTTCTTTGATAGACTGTTTAGGCAGAGTATTCATGAAGAAAATTTGTAGAACGGGTAGCAACTGCCTGTCGTGGAGACACAAGTGTAGATGACAACGTTTCGAAAGTCTTCCGTCTTCAGGTCAGTATCTCCACAACAGGCAGTTGCCGTCCATTCTGCAAAGTCATTCAGTTACTTAGTCAAAATGTATACATTTTCCATCAGTTAGAGAGGACATCCTGAAATATGTTCATTTATGAATTAGGAATACAAAAAGGTGTTGGGCATTCTGTTGAAACATAATTTGTGAAATTAGGCCTAAGAATGAACGTAACCGGAAGCAGAAATTATTGAAAATAAGGTAATTTGTTAGCGTTATATGGGTCGCATTTGACATTTTTTACCAAGTAATCCAAAAAATATCCACACAACAATAGAACACATTATAACAATAATAAACATCTGTACAAATGATTACATATTTTATTTTGCCAAAAGGAAAAACTTTTCTTCTTCTAAAAGACAGTTTTGTAAACAAATGATGAATGCCTATTTGATCCAAACTTTAAAAACAAGCGAGTTTGCAACCTTTGTGGTTCTTACCACTATCCTACACTAAATAACAAGGTAAGACTGGTGTGATCAGAAACTGTAGACACCTTTTTTCTTTTACACAGAAAAGGAACTAATTTATCCGCGCCAAAAATGTAATAACAACAGCCTAGTCGATTGACGTCAGTACTATATATGTTATACTTAGTTCAACGCGGAAGACAAGGCCATTCCGATGTAGTCCTTTTTAAAAACAAAGACAACCAAGTAAATATTTTCTATCAGATTTGTTGTTTCTAAAAAAAGAAAAAGGTAAGCTAATCTATGGGTGGCTACGTGAATATCATAAGTGGATCACACTTCATAAAATATATAAAAGAAAACTTTAGTCACGAACAACTGCTGTTCATCTATCGCTTCTGACAAAACTTGAATAAAGCAACAACAGAAAAAGAAAAGAGCACCAGTGAAATGTACCACCTAGTAGGAAATAAGTTACACTGAAAATGTTATTTAATTTAAACTGTATAAATTATTTCTGGTTTCATTCCTTTAGTTACTATAAGCACGACTAGAACTATCAAGTCCGAAATCACCTAATCATTGAATAAATCAGATATCAATGTCATTTCTACCGGGATATGGAGAATGGCATTAAAATAACTTAAGTATATAACACAAGCAACATTGCTTAAATGGTTTACCCCGATTTTCAGGAAAAATAATCATAATTTGCTTTGTTATTTGTTTTTTGTAAGTAAATTACATAATCATTCAAACAAAAATAGTTTTGATGATGATTTGATAATTATGAAGTAAAAAAAATGTTTGAAATAAAAATATTTTCATATATTTATTACGACTGGCTATATTTCAACCTCTCCCTTCTATTTTCAATGGCTAGTCATGTTTCAAGAAGTTGGTAAGTTGGTTCACAACTTTAGCTTCTGTTTGATTTGTAACGAATTTCGCGCAACGCTACATGAGGACTATCTGAGCTAGCCGTCCCTAATTTAGTAGTGAAAGGCGAGAAGAAAAAAACTAGCTATCACCATCCAGAAAAAACTGAAACCTTTTATGCATACTAAAGGAATTTTGGGTATTAAGGGTATTCCTTTTTAAGATTTCGCTCAAAACGTTAGGCTGATGTTTTTGCTATTAAGCCTCATAATTCTGCTTCCTGGAGGTCTATAGAAGAATATCATATTTTTCTAATTCTTACTTACTGAATAAACAATATACTTGGAGATTTTACTGACAAATTTTATGGAGTTAAAGGCGGGTCAAACTTGCACACGTGTTCAAAAGGATCCGAAATAAAATCTTATAACCCGAATGCTTTCGGAAAGTGGACTTTCCTCATTCGGGTTAATTAACCACTTTCTAAAAGCGCTTGGATTACTGGAGTTTTATTTTATCGTAACATTTCTATTTGAACCTGCGAAATATTGAGATCTTGAGTAGGGATGCTGAAAAGTGGTTACGTTAGAGGATGGTTTGTTTGTTTGAAAGCCAAGCCTAATGTTTTTCCTTTTTTAAACAAGCCATAAATATACTCTTCAAAAAAAGAAACGCAAAAAGAATATTTTTGTTATTTTAAAGAGAAATATATGTAATAACGTTACAAGCTCAGAGTATGTGATGTTACACGTGTTAAGGCACTGATTGTCAGACCAAAATGACAATAAAAGTTGTGCACTTTGAAAACGGAGGAAAACATCGGATATTTCGCCAAAACGCATTCGTGTCCAATAAATTTGTTTGAGAGATCTGTATGTTCTGCAAGTGCAAAATCCCTATAAAAGTGACGGGTTCTCGGTTTCCGTAGCTCAGTGTTAAGCCACCAACACGCAATACAGTTACGCCAAGACTGACTGAAGCACAACGCAAGAACGCCATTGGTCGCTTGGAAGCAGGCGAATCTCGATCAGATGTTGCCAGAGCTGTGAATGTCCACCCAAGCATCATCACAAGGCTATGGAATCGTCACCAACAACATGGATCAACTTGTGAACGTCCACGATCTGGCAGACCTCGTGTGACCACGACCGCACAAGATCGCTACATCCGGTTACGTCACCTTCGGGATAGGACCTTCGACGTCTACTGCCTCAACCATACCAGGGCTGCGTAGGATTTCCGATCAGACCGTACGCAATCGTCGACGAGATTCTTAGGCCCCATGTGCAACCCATCATGGTGAACGTCAACGACGTTTTTCAACATGACAACGCCCGTCCTCACACAGCCCGACTCACCACTGTCTTCTTGAGACACCACAACATCAACCTTCTTCCCTGGCCCTCCAGATCAGATTTAAACCCCATCGATCATCTTTGGGACGAGTTGGACCGACGTCTGCAACGGCGACAACCTCAACCGCAGACTCTACCTCAGATTGCAGCAGCTTTGCAGGCTGAGTAGACAGCCATTCCACAGGATGTGATTCGTCATCTCATCGCTTACCACTTACCACTTAGCCACCGGCAGAGCGACAGTGAAAGTAAGGTAAGAAAAGCCAGTTTTTGTCCAGTTTGCTTTAATAAACCATAGGCAAAAAAAAATTGGTAAAAAGAATAAACTTCTACATTCCATACAATGTTTTATTAGTTAATCGAATCTTTATAAAAACTCTTTATACACTAAATAGATTAACTGTTTGAAGGTCAGATATTTGCCATACAAGTTTTTTCTTATAAATCTGGCTTTTCTTAGACTGTTTGCCTCAAAGTGTCTTCAATGAAGTTAGCAATATGACTGTCACGTGCACCAAGATAATATTATATACTTCCATACTTATAAATATGTATATCATATTAAAGTAAAATTTGAGAGATAACCTTGCTTGCTACCACCGTTGTTTTTACCGTCCCAAGCCTGACTGTAATAAAAGTAGCTCACCATAAGGACGTAATATTGATCGCTTTAAGTCAAGTTCATTTTTTATTCCTCGTTATGTTTCAATCTACAAACGACATGTGCAGCTGAAAATGTCAGTGTCATAGAAAAGAATCTAACAATAAAAGTTAGGTTCCCATAAATGTAGAATTTAAATTTGCTCCTGGGAAACACGCGATTACGGAAAATTCTCACCAACGTACTAGAACTTTAATATCCATCATCATGTTCAGCTAAAGATGATGAAAACACGCACAAGAAATGATAGAGTTAACCGACAAATTACTTGCTTCGTTTTTAAACTGTTTACTACCACCGAGTCTACTAATACCATCTTTAATAATTTTATATTTATTACAACACTAAGTGAAACAATTGAATAAATTCCTATGGAAAATAATTAGACCATGGTAATAATTAGTACTTGTTCATTACAACAGAGATTTCCATACCGTGTGTAGCGACAAGTTCTTAGCGATTCCACGATAATTTCACTAAGAACATACAAAAAAAAACAAAAAAAAACATTGCACGTGACAGCAAATACGTAAAGCAAATCAAAGTGAGTTTGGTTTGCTACACGCAAAGCTACATGAGGGCTATCTGCGTTAGCCGTTCTAATTTTGCAGTGCAAGACTAGATTCACTAGAGGGTTTGGTTTGAATTTCGCGCAAAGCTACACGGGGGCTATCTGCGTTAACCGTCTCTACTTTAGCAGTGTGAGACTAGAGGGAAGGCAGCTAGTCATCACCACCCACTGCCAAATCTTGGGCTACTTACTCTTTTACTAACGAATTTGACCATCACTTTATAACGACTCCAACACTGAAATGGCGGGCATGTTTAGTGTGACGGAGATTCGAACCCACAATCCTGAGATTACGAGTCGAGTGCCTTAACCACCTGGTCATGCCGGGCCCCGTGGGTAAAATGTATCGTTGATGAAGAAAAATAACTGAAAATTGCTTCTTTCAAACATTCTGTGGATAATTTATAGAGAATTTGTTAACAAAGAAACGCATGCGTAAGATAGTGATGAATAAAAAAACTGTATTTAAAAATCCGACAGGATCTAGAACCTCATCTATAACGTACAATGAAGAAAAACTCACCCCAATTACTTTAAAGGTGTCAGTTATAAATATTATGACAGCTTTTCACAGGGGCACCAAGTTTGTTGTATTTAGTGTTGAAAAAATGCTATGCGTCTCGTACATATAATAAAAGCAATTTTAAAAAATCTCATAAATGCTTATTTGTTAACTACACCTGAAAAACATCGGGCTTTTTTATTTATTAAATCAATACAAAAAGCATCAGTATTTTCTTCTTTACAGGCCATTAGAAACTAGGTAAGAAACTAGCTGGCGCAATAGTCGCTCTATCTCTAGTGGATATGTCGCTTTTCAGCTATGCAGAACGTCTCAAATTCGAAAACCAACGGATAGCCAAAACAGAGTTTGCTTCTTATTTTCGTTTATCAACATTTTTTTTTTTTCAGTAGACCTAGCGCATGCACAGTTCTAGCAATAATTATAATTTTATCATCATTTGATATACAAAATGTATTGGCGATCTTTGACTACATATTCCATCATTATTCTATGCAAAATTTATAAAGCTTTAAAATAAAATCTATAACCTAGTGATCCACATACTCCATCTTACATAAAAAGAGAAAACAAATAAAAGGACAAATTATCGTTACATAAAGCTACGTAGGGTTGGCTACGGAACTTGAAAAAAAGAAACCAATCAAGATAGGGATGGAAATTGACATATCACTTAATCCAGCTAATGATCACACAGTAAGCTTAGCTGTCTCGCTTTACATGGAGAATTATATCGACATGATTGACTTCCTTACCGATGAAACATGTAGAACCAGAATTTCCAATCGTTAAGGTTACTCTATTATAAAAAAAACACGTCAGAAAAGTATTATTCTAAAGTTAACTAAAGGAATTTTTAACGATGAAGGCTGAAATTCTGTTCAAACATCAAGTTTTCGATAGACAAACTGGGGAAGCCAGTAATGTAGAAATTTTATTCTCAACGTAAAGCCGAGACGGTTAAGCCTATTAAGAGATTATTGGCCAATCAAATGATATGTCCACTTTTATCCCTCTGTAGCTTGGATCTTTTTCTTCAAGTTCAGTCGCCAGCCCTATGTAGTTGTTGTTTTTTAGTTAACGGAAATTTTGTTTTTTCTTACATTTAATATGTAACTGCAAGTAATGAACTACCAGAATACTTACTTGTTCTCAGCTTCCCGATAACCATTGACAAATCTCCAGAATAAATCATTGTTATAAGAGTAGCTAGTTTCAACGAACAATACAAACTCGAAATACTATTGTTAATCACCTTTTATAGTTCTGAGCCCTCCTACGAGGATAAAAACAACTCCTATATTAACGTAAACGTACTGCGCATGTTTATTAATCACACGCTCAAGAGAAACAAGCTTAATGACAAAGGAGACTAGCTGCTAATTTATCGCCAACCAATCAGCACGGAGAAAAAGTAATTAACGCCAAACTGTTGCTATTTTACAAAATGCAACAGTGAGTGAAGACAAAGGCGTAGGTTTTTAAATTGAGGAACTAAGACTGAAATTACTACCTATAAATACACATTGCACGTGAAAGAACACAAAGTTAATGAGAAAAAAAATCTATTGATCAGAACTAGAATAAATGTTTCAGTACTCCACCTACGAATATCTTTATAACAGTTGGAATTCTAACTGCGTGTGTGTGTGTGTGTGTGTGTGTGTGTGTGTGTGTTTTCTTATAGCAAAGCCGCATCGGGCTATCTGCTGAGTCCACCGAGGGGAACAGAACCCCTGATTGTAGCGTTGTAAATCCGTAGACTTACCGCTGTAACAGCCGGGGACAAGTTCTAACTGAAAACAGTAGGTTTTAAATAGCAAGTCAATTCACTGGTTTATAATCAGAGCTGACAGAGTCAAACACCACGGAAAATAGCTCTGCACAAGATAATACAGATTCATTCTACGTACTGACGTCTGTGAGACAAATCAAAATACATCCTCAAGCGAGGATTAATGACGACTTATTTCATCTAGTTGTGTTACTGTCTTTCCAGAACAAACTCTCATTATTAATAATCTTACCTGTAAAGTTTGAAGACAATTCCTACTACTCAAGCTTGACAAACAATGTGAATGTTATGTTTTTATTTTAGAAAAGAATACAAAATCACTTTACTTTCTTGAACAAACACATACTTCAACTTATGTTGCTTCTGCAGTTCACCAGAGGCTACATGGTCCACATGCCAAGTCTTGCTCAAAGCACCACTTAGTATTTTGTAAAGATTTTCACCTGATATAGAAAGAATAACAAATATCCACTTCTCCTGTAACAAATGTACTGAATTATGGAGCTTCCCCAAATTATAATGATACACAACTTACTGAATTCTTACAAACAAATAATGCAAAGTAAACTTTAATGAGCATTCTCACATGCCAAGTGTCACATTTTCTTATTAGTCATACGCATTTCCTCCTAGTTTAAACTATATACCGATATTTAAAAGTGAGTACAGTTATATGCTTACAGCACATTTTTGATAAATTTATAAAAATTATTTAAACAAATAAATTAATTCTTCATTGATCGCCATTAATTGTATTTCAATCACACTGTTAATCTTATAATGACATATATCACCAACAACCTGACGACCAATCTTAGCCACTACCACTGATGCCATAATTTCCATTGGACAAATTGGAGGTTAAATCAAAACAGAAGAAAAGTAAAAGGTTTCAAATTCTTGACACAACAAAAACAAATAGTAGCTTAATCTGATATCATAAATGGAGCTTTCTATTAATAAATATCTTTTATTAGGATTTAATACAGGCATACAAAGGAACTCCTTTCAATTTCAATCAAAGCCAATTATTAAACTTTAGTGTTAAGTTCACTTAACATCCATGTGCCACTTCTAAAATCTTTAGTCGTATCCCTTTCACAATTCATAAGACAGAGATGGTGAAAGGGGTATAAGGTGTAAAAAAAAAAAAAAACTCTTTGAACTACATTTTACTACTAGAATATTACTCTCAAATCTGATACTATAACCCTCAAGGAGTAATTAAAGACAAACCAAATAAATCAGATTTACATTTACTGCCAGACTCTACACACCCTATGGCAATTCACCAGGTAATACAAACATGGTGTGATGGAAGCATCTTCAACATTAAACCAAGTAACTAAGCAAACTTTGGAAACATTAATAACAACAAGGATAACCACACACATCTGATAACAAAGTATTCAGGTAGCATATGCTGGACTTGGATAAAACCAGTTAAAATTTTCTGTAAATAGTAATAAGATGATTCTATGTGACACGGAATAGATCTTGTAAAGCGTTCGGTTAAAAAGAGTAATGTCTGGGTTGAGGGTTCAAAGTTCATCCCTGCACAGAGAAAAATGTTCTAAAGTTAAACTAATGTAAAATCTGCTCTCATAGAGACTTTAACCAAGGACCATTTTTTAATCCTACAAGCAGCAAAAGAACATGTGTGATCACACAAAGCTGTAGATGTAATTAATATATGGATATTAGATAAGTATGGCAAGTCATTCTCTATGACTGGTCTATAGTTGTTAATAAGAGAAAGCATTATTCTTGAAATAAAACATAATAACTCCCATGATAACATTCATATAATATAAAAATAACTGAAATGATAAGAATGTGGCAGGACAGAAATACCAAGTAATAACTCCATTGATAAAATGTACATAAACATAACTGGGAAAAGAGGGGAATAAGTAACATGTAATAAATAACATTAAGGAAAGATTTATACAAATGGGTTAAAGAAGAAAAACCATCACACGATAAATCTCAGGATAAGATGTACATAACTTGGAAGAGATACGAAATCAGGAGAAATAAGAGACCTTTCAGAATAACATTGCTGTATATATAACTGGAAAATTATTTTTAAAGAATGTGAAGGAAGGAGTAAAAAGGGTCAGAATGGGAATACAAGTTTATACTTCTTAGCTGTAAAACGTACATTGAAAAGTAAAGCAGTGGTAGAAAAAGGTGTCATATTTGAAAATCTCAAGACAAACCATAGACCTTTGACATATTCTTCTATAACCTTTTACAAAGCTTTTTGTTTTGTTTTATGATTCACAACAGTTATTATAAGCAAATATTTTAATTACTGGTAATATCTAATCAAAGCAACCTGCCAACATAAATTAGAACTATAATATGCCTCCATTAATGAATGCAGCTAATTTATAGTTCTTACATATAATGATTAAAATGCACTGAATTATTACTTAGGAACCCTTGCTGGAAGCAATATTTCTGGACACAACCACAATGACATGTCACAAGGTTTAGCCAGCTTAAAAGTCTAGGTTAATTCTAAGTTAATATATTAAGCTTGCAATACAAATTAATTCACATAATAAAAACATCAAATAATAAAAATAATATTAAACAACTTAATCAATGCCTTTAATGACACTAACACTAAAGAAAGAATAGAGCTTACAAAATGCAACTGGTTATATAATTCCTATAGCAACCACAAGTATGACAAATCTAAACAAAATTTCATGTAATCCACTCTAACAATGTCTAGTGACCAAAGAAATCCTATTAAACAGTTCTGATAGTGTAACTTTAAAGCCACTGTAAACTGGGAAAATTAACTACTACAATAAGAGTACAAATAGTAACTAGATAGCAAAAGAAAAACAATATTCGGAAAGAGAAAAAAGTATGAAATGGATAAGAAAACCATATAATGTGTAATAAAAACATAATACTAAACTAACCAATTTAAATGCAATAAAAATCATTTTTCTAAACTATATTGTGCATGGATTTTAACAATTTCACATAACACCACAACTACACTCATTTAATTAATAAACAGGATGTCAGGAAGAATAATTAATAACAGTTCAATCATCCATATTCTCAAAACCAGGTGGTCTCTATTATTGTTGTTACATACCAGGTATATACAGCATTTCATGAAGAAGATGTCTAATATACCCCATTTCACTTGGTTTCATAGAGGGTCCATCTACAAAGAAATTGTTGAAGTCCATTATTCCTGAACCACCTTGATTAGTACACTTAAATACTTACACAGTTTTGCTTATTTGCTTATCCACCGAGCCATGTATAATATTCTTTTACTATTGGATATGTAACTTCTTCAGTCAAGTGCATTAATTCTTAAAATAAAAGCAAGCATGGTGACAAAAATTACCTCTTTCCAATAAGGTCACTTCAATTTACAAACACTAACCATGTAAATATCAGCCAAAAGATACAATGTGAAATATATATATTGGAACAATCACTAGAAGATTCTACAATTAAGTAAAAGGGCATTGCTACTTCATTCAACAGAAAAAACATAAAGAACAGAACATGAACATTGAATTACGTGGATTAAAGCCAAGGAACAAAATAAATACAATATGCAATTTTTACTACTAATATACAATAAACACAAATCCTAAGCATAGTATTCCTCATGTTGTCAACTGAAAGACATTTATACAAGTCCCAGTACCAATGAGTATTAGCAGAATTGCACCCATGCAGAGCCATGATCATATCAAAGACCTCTTCTGCAGGTCAT
Source organism: Tachypleus tridentatus (assembly GCF_004210375.1). Classification (NCBI taxonomy): domain Eukaryota; kingdom Metazoa; phylum Arthropoda; class Merostomata; order Xiphosura; family Limulidae; genus Tachypleus; species Tachypleus tridentatus. Next base: position 83,134,531 of record NC_134826.1, on the reverse strand, counting down.
CATTTGAGTATATGTTTTTTGTCTAAAACCTTTTGCCACAGTGTTTTACTCATGATAGGTGCTTCATTCTTTTATATCTCTATTTTTTGCATCATTGCAGCAACATGTGCTTATCATGTGACCACTTTCCATCAATCCCATTGCATCCTCTATACTAGCACAGGTAGATCCCTCTAGCAATGGACCACAATCTTTACTTTCGAGAATTGGCACATACAAAGCCAAAAACACCTGCAAATCAATGAGGAGGAAGGGTGGAAAGTAGGTAAGAGGATGCAAGTACCTACCAGAAATATATTTTCAGTGTTAGAAAATGTTAATGTCCAAAATTGTACTACCACTGCTCCTCCATAACTAGAATCCCACATTGCAAAGGTGATGGAGCCAGTGGAAGTGCAAAAACAAAAATTCAAGCAAATAAAGAGAGACTGCTATGAAAAAAAAAAAAGATTCCAAGATCTTCTGAGAGTTTATGGAAGCCCTCCTAACCCACTAAAAAAGCATCTGTGAACAGATGCAATTCAGAACAAGGAAGAAAAACTCCCACAATGGTGAGGGATTTTTCACACCAGCAAATATGGATGGCCTTAACCCCCTATGAAAAAGATAATACAATGATGCAATGGATTGTGGAAGAAGTTCCACTGATCAAGAACCAACCTCTGAAGGTAATGCAAGTGTGTTATACCCAAAGGAATGAGAGCTTCCAGGGAGGCCAATGTCCCCAAGAGAAAGAGAACCTCTTGAGCAGGAAGAGAAGGTGAAGACAGAGCCTGAGTGGCAGCTTGTTTGTATCCATGAGCCAACATGGAAAAGGCTGGGTCCCATCAAAATGGGAACTGAAGAAGACCCCCAAAGGAAAGAGGTACTGAGTGGGAATAAGAAAATACTTCTCCCCCTTTAGAAAAACTAAACTCCAGCAGATTCCCAATGAAGCGAGTGTGATTGGCAGATTGGGCTTAGGAAGAGGCGAGTAGGATTGGTTGGTTGTTTGGCATTTATTGGCACAAAATAACTAGGCAATCTGTGCCAGGTGAGCAGAAGCCAGTTGTCCATGTAGTGATAAGTTCAAAGACCCAATGAACAAAAATTACATACAAAAGCATGGACACCCAGACAGAACACAAAAGGAGCCAAAGCAAAACCAAACACTTGAACATAACACTGGAACACATCCTCCCCACAGATGAACCAAAAATAATACAATTCCTGGAAAATGGGGACATGAAAGCAGGCATCTGTCACATCGAATTTGGTCAAAGGCTACAGGGAAGATGTTTCATCAATATTACCAAAAACTACCACTTCTGCCATATGAAAATTTAAATTCCTAATTACACATGGATGTTTAAAAAATAATAAAAGGAACTACTAAACCAACAAGTAATTCCAACTAGAAGTGCAAACTAGAAAACTAGCAGGAAAATACAAAAAATTAGCAATATGCAATTTAAAAACAACTGAAAACACATTTCTAAGTACCTAGATGCTAATGTTGATGCTAGAGGGAGTTACCTGTGCTAGTATAGAAGATGCAGTTGGATTGGTGAAAGTTGGTCACATGATCAGCACATGTTGCTGCAATGACAAAAATATATGGGTATAAAAGACTAGTGCACTGTTCATGAGACTTATTAATGCCTAGAGGGCAAATGAAGGTCAAGAAATCTATGAGTGAGTAGAGGTACAATCACTTCAGAAACATGCTTTACTATCACATGCAAGTATAACAGTTTTATTTAAACTGCATCATGATTGCAATTAAAAATAATTAAGTAGCCAACTAGCCAACATATTTATGTATGTTGTCTGAACAGGATGAACATAAAAATAATATTCAATAAATACCCGAGTTAACAGAACATTTTGCACCTTTCTGCCATACTTCCTAAACAGTAAGCTTGTTCACCAAATTAAATAAGGCTCATCATTTTGAGCACAAACACATGTTTACAAACATTGCAGCTCAGTCAAATTATAGATATTTATTAAATAGATACATCAAAATTTTGAACAAAGAACCAAATATCAACATATTTTATATATTCCTACTTCTAGGTAATCTACTTATCCAAACATTATATATGTTGCTGTATTAAATGTATAGGTTTATCCATCATTCATTTAACCCTCTACTTACCTTATCTCAAGTTATCTTGTGTCTTATCACCAAAGAAAATCTCAGTAGCTTTCAAAACAGATATCAGTTAACATATACTTACTTTCAAAGTTCACAAACAAGTGGAACCAAAAGAAATATTTACACACACCATAGAAAAAACAACAACATTTAAACCTATACATTTATTCTACTTTTATGTGATAATCAAATCCTTGCTCCACCCACTCATATTTAACCTTTATTTATAGTTGTTTTTAAGGTTGTGTTTCATTAGAAAGTGATCGAGTAGGCACCATAACAATGTTTCAACCAAAAACTGCAAAAAAACTAAAGGGAATATTTGAAAATCAAAATAAATATTGATTTCAAGGGGTAATAATTTCTTAAAAGAATCAAGTTATTTTTTGGGAGGGATGGAAGAAATCTCAAAAAAAAAAAAAAAAGGTGTTCTGTTTGGAGGCAAACTCTACCCAGCTGTGCAAACATTCACATACAGACATTTTGTTTCTTCATCAATTGCATTTAATAAATGTCAGAAAATATAGTATTAATTCTTTCTTTTTTTTTTATTATGGTTGAAATTGTCAGAATTAATATATAAAACTGGCTTTAAAAATTGTTTTAAAAATGTCATCAAGTGGTAAAAACAAAAAATGTGACAAGATGCCTGATTTCAGACTTCAAGCAAAGTAATTTAGAATGAAGTTATTTTTTTAATTCTAAACTTTGTACATGGAAATTGATTACTTAAGCAACACAAATGCATTGCTTGGCATTTTGAATCAATAACAGATTTATCTATCTATTGATGTTCAAGCCCTATATGCTGCAACAGTTACTCAAATGTGTTATAACCAAACAAGGGAATTGAATAATCATAATAAGTTTCATTTATTAAGTGTGTGTGTGTGTGTGTGTGTGTGTGTGTGTGTGTGTGTGTGTGTGTGTGTGTGCGCGTTTCTTATAGCAAAGCCACTTTGAGTTATCTGCTGAGTCCACCGAGGGGAATTGAACCCATGCATTTATAAAGTAAAGAAATACATAGGCAATGTAAAATCTTAAAATTGTTTATAGTGTTGAAGTAGCTTAAAATTAAAATAACATCAGTTTAATCTGTAAAATAAAACTTTTGATAGTTAAAACATTTATCTTAGAAAATTTGAAAACCATTGTGGAATGAGAATAACACTGGAAAGTCTAGTCAGTTAATACTATATCATTACGTTAACACTGGAAAGTGTAGTCAGTTAGTACTATATCATTACGTTAACACTGGAAAGTCTAGTCAGTTAGTACTATATCACTACGTTAACACTGGAAAGTCTAGTCAGTTAGTACTATATCACTACGTTAACACTGGAAAGTGTAGTCAGTTAGTACTATATCATCACGTTAACACTGGAAAGTGTAGTCAGTTAATACTATATCATCACGTTAACACTGGAAAGTGTAGTCAGTTAATACTATATCATCACGTTAACACTGGAAAGTGTAGTCAGTTAATACTATATCATCACATTAACACTGGAAAGTGTAGTCAGTTAATACTATATCATCACGTTAACACTGGAAAGTGTAGTCAGTTAATAGTATATCATCACGTTAACACTGGAAAGTGTAGTCAGTTAATACTATATCATGACGTTAACACTGGAAAGTGTAGTCAGTTAATACTATATCATTACGTTAACACTGGAAAGTCTAGTCAGTTAGTACTATATCACTACGTTAACACTGGAAAGTGTAGTCAGTTAGTACTATATCACTACGTTAACACTGGAAAGTGTAGTCAGTTAATACTATATCATGACGTTAACACTGGAAAGTGTAGTCAGTTAATACTATATCACACGTTAACACTGGAAAGTCTAGTCAGTTAGTACTATATCATCACGCTAACACTGGAAAGTGTAGTCAGTTAGTACTATATCACTACGTTAACACTGGAAAGTGTAGTCAGTTAGTACTATATCACTACGTTAACACTGGAAAGTGTAGTCAGTTAGTACTATATCATTACGTTAACACTGGAAAGTCTAGTCTGTTAGTACTATATCATCACGTTAACACTGGAAAGTGTAGTCAGGTAGTAGTATTTCATCACGTTAACACTGGAAAGTGTAGTCAGTTAGTACTATATCATCACGCTAACACTGGAAAGTGTAGTCAGTTAGTACTATATATCATCAGTACTATATCATCGCTAACACTGGAAAGTGTAGTCAGTTAGTACTATATCATCACGCTAACACTGGAAAGTGTAGTCAGTTAGTACTATATCATCACGCTAACACTGGAAAGTGTAGTCAGTTAGTACTATATCATCACGTTAACACTGGAAAGTGTAGTCAGTTAGTACTATATCATCACGCTAACACTGGAAAGTGTAGTCAGTTAGTACTATATCATCACGTTAACACTGGAAAGTGTAGTCAGTTAGTACTATATCATCACGTTAACACTGGAAAGTGTAGTCAGTTAGTACTATATCATCACGTTAACACTGGAAAGTGTAGTCAGTTAGTACTATATCATCACGTTAACACTGGAAAGTGTAGTCAGTTAGTACTATATCATCACGTTAACACTGGAAAGTGTAGTCAGTTAGTACTATATCATCACGCTAACACTGGAAAGTGTAGTCAGTTAGTACTATATCATCACGCTAACACTGGAAAGTGTAGTCAGTTAGTACTATATCACCACGTTAACACTGGAAAGTGTAGTCAGTTAGTACTATATCATCACGCTAACACTGGAAAGTGTAGTCAGTTAGTACTATATCATCACGTTAACACTGGAAAGTGTAGTCAGTTAGTACTATATCACTACGTTAACACTGGAAAGTGTAGTCAGTTAGTACTATATCACCACGTTAACACTGGAAAGTGTAGTCAGTTAGTACTATATCACCACGTTAACACTGGAAAGTGTAGTCAGTTAGTACTATATCACCACGTTAACACTGGAAAGTGTAGTCAGTTAGTACTATATCACCACGTTAACACTGGAAAGTGTAGTCAGTTAGTACTATATCACCACGTTAACACTGGAAAGTGTAGTCAGTTAGTACTATATCATCACGTTAACACTGGAAAGTGTAGTCAGTTAGTACTATATCATCACGTTAACACTGGAAAGTGTAGTCAGTTAGTACTATATCATCACGTTAACACTGGAAAGTGTAGTCAGTTAGTACTATATCATCACGCTAACACTGGAAAGTGTAGTCAGTTAGTACTATATCATCACGCTAACACTGGAAAGTGTAGTCAGTTAGTACTATATCATCACGCTAACACTGGAAAGTGTAGTCAGTTAGTACTATATCATCACGTTAACACTGGAAAGTGTAGTCAGTTAATACTATATCATCACGTTAACACTGGAAAGTGTAGTCAGTTAATACTATATCATCACGTTAACACTGGAAAGTGTAGTCAGTTAATACTATATCATCCGCTAACACTGGAAAGTGTAGTCAGTTAATACTATATCATCACGTTAACACTGGAAAGTGTAGTCAGTTAATACTATATCATCACGTTAACACTGGAAAGTGTAGTCAGTTAATACTATATCATCACGTTAACACTGGAAAGTGTAGTCAGTTAATACTATATCATCACGTTAACACTGGAAAGTGTAGTCAGTTAGTACTATATCATCACGCTAACACTGGAAAGTCTAGTCAGTTAGTACTATATCAGTACGTTAACACTGGAAAGTGTAGTCAGTTAGTACTATATCATTACGTTAACACTGGAAAGTCTAGTCAGTTAGTACTATATCATCACGTTAACACTGGAAAGTGTAGTCAGTTAATACTATATCATCACGTTAACACTGGAAAGTGTAGTCAGTTAATACTATATCATCACGTTAACACTGGAAAGTGTAGTCAGTTAATACTATATCATCACGTTAACACTGGAAAGTGTAGTCAGTTAATACTATATCATCACGTTAACACTGGAAAGTGTAGTCAGTTAATACTATATCATCACGTTAACACTGGAAAGTGTAGTCAGTTAATACTATATCATCACGCTAACACTGGAAAGTGTAGTCAGTTAATACTATATCATCACGCTAACACTGGAAAGTGTAGTCAGTGTAAGTTAATACTATATCATCACGCGTTAACACTGGAAAGTGTAGTCAGTTAATACTATATCATCACGTTAACACTGGAAAGTGTAGTCAGTTAATACTATATCAGTACGTTAACACTGGAAAGTGTAGTCAGTTAATACTATATCTATATCATGCGCTAACACTGGAAAGTGTAGTCAGTTAATACTATATCAGTCACGTTAACACTGGAAAGTCTAGTCAGTTAGTACTATATCATTACGTTAACACTGGAAAGTCTAGTCAGTTAGTACTATATCATTACGTTAACACTGGAAAGTGTAGTCAGTTAGTACTATATCATTACGTTAACACTGGAAAGTGTAGTCAGTTAATACTATATCATTACATTAACACTGGAAAGTGTAGTCAGTTAATACTATACCATTAAGTTAGCAAACAACAACAAAGTTGTAGCTTTGAAACTACAAAAAATCAATTCCATAACAAGACCATGTTATAACACCTAGAGGTTTACTAACTGTTACAAATTTTGATGTAAACAAATCTCGTATTAGACATAATGTGAGCGTCTAGAAAAAACCTTTACTTAATTTACATTCATAACACTGTATTAGCTTAAAAAACAAACAAGTTATTACAGGAATTAACAGCCAAATAAAATAGAAATATTGACAACAAATGTTTGGTTTTGACAATGTATCATAGTTTAACTGTATCTGGCTGTTTCTTTAACAACATGTGAAAAAAAATATATTATATATATATATATATATATATATTAATCTATTCACACAACATTAGAGAGTAGGGTCTCATTGTATGTTAGAAATGTAAAATGTAATACAAATAGCAAGCTTATACTTACTTTTACACTTCAGTAGCCAGAGCTGACAGTGGGTGCCACCAGCCAACTGCCTTCCCTGGATGCTTTGCTTTTATTTTTAACCAACAGTCTAGTTTATGTTACAAAAGAACACAATAAGAGTTCATTCAACAAAGTGTTCAATTAACCCTCATCTATTTCAGAAATACACACACTAATAACTTGCCCTTGAACTTCAGTGTATCAAGTATGTTTGTAACTAGTGAGGCCACTCTTAAATATCCATGATTTGCAAAAAGTATGTCTTAAATCTTTCTCTGTGATCTCGCTGTTGTTACTTGAGGGAAAGCATACACTGAAGTCTGAGGTCTAAGAATCTCCAGTTAACAGAAGGTCTAACTTCTACATTCTGCTGCTACAGAATGTTACAGGTTGATAATTACACAAGCCTAAAATCCATTATTTGTGTGTGAATTCTACATCTCAGTTCTTCAGAGAAGTGAATAATGTTAATGAAGTTAAGACTTTCCTTACCTGAAAAGGTGTTTTATTTCAGATAGACTCACCTCTTCACCCTTCCTGGAGTGTCTTTTGCCTTGTCAAGAATAAGTCTTTGGTATACATAATGTGCTCAAAGGGGATATGCCCCCACTTCTATTGGCAAAGTGTAAATTAATGTGTGAAGATGGCAGATTTATTCAAGGAATGGTACAAAAGTAAAAAATCTTTCTTGGTACAAGGTAACAGTTCTCAGTTCTGTGAAGAGGAAATTAAAGTTTCCAAATTCTATCGTACTGGTTAATATCACATGTGGAATACCTCAGGACTCGAGGTTATGACCTTTGTTCCTTTTTGTTTACATCAATGACAAATGAAGGAATGCTAAATAAATTCACTGGTGATATTAAGGTTTTTGATGCTGGTTTTGTTCACTTTGCTTTAATAAACCACAGGTAAAAAAAAAAAGAGTTAGAAAAACAAAATTTTAGTTCAAAACTTCTGCATTCCATACAATGTTTTATTTATGAACTGAATTTTTATAAACATTATTCTAAATGCTAGATAGGTTAACTGCTTGAAGGTCAGACATTTGGAACAAAGTCTTTTATTACACACCTTCAGTATATTTACAGACATCTAATCTCAAGGTCAACTGGCTTTTCTTAGATTGTTTTCCTAAAGGGGCTTTAATGAAATTAGCAATACGACTGTCATGTGCACCATTGGCTGTGAAGAAGAGGATGCTTCACAAAAGGATTTGGAATACTTAGCAACTTGGTCAAATAAGTGTCAGAGGGCTTTTAATTACAATAACTGCAAGGTAATTCATATGTGTTGTTATAATTTACAAGTGGAGCTTTGATTATATAACTTTAACAATGTCATGGTTTTAATGAAAAGAAAGAAGCTTGGTGTTTTGGTTGATCAGTCTCTTAAACCATCTAAACAATGTGCTGTTGTTAGTGCCAGGGCAAATAGGATTTTAGGTTGTGTCTACAAAAATATTGAATAAAAACCTAAATGGGTTATAATGTCATTGTACAGGTCAATGATTAGGCCTCATTTGCAATACTGTGTTTAGTATTAATCTCTACTTCAGAAAGGACACAAAATTGGGAAGGGTTCAGAAGACAGCTATGACAGCAACATCTGGGATAGACAAGTTGTCAGAGAAAAACAAATTAAGATATCTGAAATTTGTATATCTCTTGAAAGAAGAGTATAAAAGTACATGATTTAAGTATTCAGGATTACTGAGAAAATGACAATCTTAATCATTTATTTTTTTCTATACTTAATGCTGCAAAAGATAACACAAGGGGACACAAAAATAAATGTTAGTACGGTAGGAGCCTTCTTCAGCTATGATAGCTTTACTTTCCTATGGGAAGGTTGGCCTTTTAAAATGTTCACTTCAGATGTGCTTGCTGCATTAAATTTTAAGAAACAAAGAGAAGGCTTAAGATATATTTGGATGAAAAGAATTGGCTTTTGAGTTTGTGTTTTTAAACTATAGTTAAGTGGATGGGACAGCCCAAATTGACTAAAAGGTCCCTTGTTTTTCCTCTGCAGTTATTCACACCCAAAGTGATTCTGAAACTCTTGATGAGTAAGTCTTAATCATAAAAACATTGAAGACAAGTTTAAGGAGACAGATGAGAATGCAGTACATGAAGAAGAACCAAACCATAAATCACAAATTTAAACTTACATTCTCCAAGACAGCTTAGGAAACCATACCAAAACATCAAATGTGTTTAATTTTGCTTAAAAGTAAAGAAAATTGTGATTATTGGTAATTAAAAAAAGTTGTTGGATAATATTCAGCAAGTTTTTAACCCATTTATACTTTGAATAAATAAAACATCTCAAGCTTCTACCTTGAATTAAGAAGTTCATAATTTTAGTAAAAATTAAGCAAAAAATTAGCACAATTATTTTGCAGACATTATTAATTATTTCTCTGTCTCTGAAGTTCACTTTTAATGTGATCTTCCTGAAGTCACAGAATGTTACGAGTAAAATAAGTACAAATTACTGCCAATATCAACATAAAATTCAATTTTAAAAAATTGTAATATCACTAGCCTGAAATAAAGGTCTCTGTAATTTATTCTAACTCCAATGACAACAAATTTAAATCATAACTTAAACATTAAAAAAAACTAAAAAACTTTAAAACTAAATATTATAGTCTTTCCTTTCAATACAACAACAATATCCATTTCTCTAATAGACTCATACATCCACATCCAATGTAAAGTCCCACAAGTTTTATATAAGCATGCTGGTGATTAATTTCAAACATATTCTAAATTTTGTCACCACACCTAAACTCTCCAGTATCAATCTCAAACTTTCTCTCTTATCACCCATATATCTTTCTATTTGACCTTAAAAACACTGCTCTTTCTTTTTCCTCACAAGATGATTTATTTCCAAATTGTCACACCAATAAAATACAAACAAACTTTACTGCCAAGGTTATATCAGGCATTGTGCATTATTAAATCAATATCACAAATCACTGCAAGATAAAAATATCTTAAGTTAGCTTTGAGAGAAATGTCTTCTTTTAAAAATCATCTCAAAACCTGTACAAAATATAAAACATTGTTAATATAAATACCAGTTACCATTCACAAGTTAAATTGAAATATTTAAACATCAAATTAGGTATTACATATAATAATAAAAAAAACAAAGGGAAAGAGTTTAAACTGAGACAAAACACACAAATGCTCACCTTGGTGCTGTAACTTGAGTCCAAACGAGTTGTACTCACTACTGTAAATAACTACAGCTGTTGCATTGCTCACCATAGCATGTTGCAACTTAATGGTGTCTTTACAATGTCCATGAGCAATAAGAGCAATCCATGGTTCACGAGGAATAATATCAGAATCAAAACGCTCACAACCATCATGAGTAGTGTGGTTATTACTCGACACATGTATCACAACCCCACTTGCTGGTTCTATCTTACCTATATTAAACTTTCCTATTTTACTCTTATCATAATAAATTTTTCCAGTTAGAGGATGCGTGTATGTAATGTTAATCAAAGCAAATGCATACTCTTGAGGTCCATATCCATAAGTGAACTCACAATTACCAAAGAATCCAAAGTAATCGACAAATACTAGTAAAGGAATGAAATAAAACCAACAAGTGTAACACCCATACATCTTGAAATCTGTAAAATAATAAAAGCCTGAAATAAACTGAACTCCAAAATTAACAAACAATAATATAAGAGTTTGGTAAACAAAAGGAAGCTAAAAGATGACAAGAGACTTAAAGCTCTTCTACACCTATAGTCTATACTACACTCTACTGAAAATTCTAACTTAAATTAGCCATATACTGTGATACCTCAAACACATATCAGATTCTCTTAAGACTATAATGTTATTAGTACTGCTAAACACTAATAACAATAACACTATCACAAGAAGTACAACTATAAGGCTATTATATTTTGTCTCTATAAAAAGTAACACGTTTATACAGATTTAATCATTTACACTAAATTACCTTGACAACTTACGATAACATGTAATTTTCATACCATACAACTACTAGTTATTACTACAAATAACAATTCATCACTTGTTGAAAGTTGCAACGTCACCGTAATCCTGAAACACACTACTATTTACTCTACAAAACACTGTTTAGCGTACTAATATTTATAGTACTTGTAATGCTAATACAGTAGCATATTATGACATCGAAACACTCGAAAACAGTTACGATGACACGAACGTTCTGTTATCTTCATCGATCGTTTTAAAATGGAGGCTGTTTAACTTAATAGCAAAACTAAGGTATCACATATCTATATAATATTGAACAATTAAGCTTGATACTATTTTCAGGTACTATGATATTCCCTGCTTCGTACTTCTAAAACTATCTGTGCAACTGTTGTAATTTATAAACATTCAGGAAGATAAATCCTTTACTTCCGTACAAAAATATTATCGATCCAATCGTAGCAAGAAATAACGACACTAGCGCCAGAGTGGGATCATTGCATTTAATAACATATTTTAATCATGATGAAAGATTTAGCTTATATTTATATTCACCAGTACGTATTAAATTATTGTAAAAACAAAACTTGAAATGTAGTGGGTTATCTGCGCTAGCCGTCCCTAATTCAGCAGTGTAGAGGAAAGACTAGAGGGAAGGCAGCTAGTCATCACCACCCACCCCAACTCTCGGTGTTCTCTTTTACCAACGAATAGTGAGACTGACCGTCACATTATAATGCTCCCACGGCTGAAAGGGCGACATGTTTGGTGCGATCTGGATTCGAACCAGCGACCCTCGGATTACGAATCGAACGCCTTAACACGGTTGGCCATTATCATCGCAAAAGAGAGGGTACGAGCATTTTTGCTTGGTATAAATATCTACTCTTGCTCAGTTCTAACTGATAGCTGTTTGAGTATAGATTTTACAGATGTTAATCCTAAGAAAGATAAAGTAGTAGATTTATAACCTAACTTAATAAAAGCGATCGTGTACCAGTGTCTATGTAATTATGCACAGGTTTTGTTTTTGTTTGTGCATAAAGACTGTTCATTTTTCTATCACATGTATACAGTCTCCTCACTTTACTACATAAGCTAAAAACTCAATCAAGTTTTCAATCACAGTTATTCCTCAAATTTGCTGTTCGATCCCATTTCTATTAAGCAAATTTATTACATACGTGAAAATGTCACAAGTGTCCTTCTTCAATGGAATGCAGTGGCATAATCCTATTATCTAGTTTGAGTTGTTGTGGAACCTGGTTATCATTCCATTTCCATTAATCAAATAACTATAACAATTACCTATTTTATTTTGTGCCCTCCAGTGGCTTAGAGGCATGTCTGCGGACTTACAACACTAAAAACCGGTTTTCGATACCCGTAGTGGGCAGAGCACAGATAGCCTATTGTGTAGCTTTGTGCTTAATTACAAAAACAACAACAATTTTATTTTTTAATTAATTAACTAAAATTACTAGTGTTTTTGTGTGTGGATTGGAATGTCAGAGGAGAAGATAGGTTGTAGGTAAGGATTAATGTGGGTGAGAAGGCCGCATGTAAAAGTTTAATGGAGTGGGGGATATACTGGTGGATGGCGTGGATATATCAGTTTTAAATAAACACCATTTGACCTGGTTGCATGGGATAGCTATTCCATATTTAGATATATATATGCATAAAATTTATATGACCATTTAAATGAGTAGCATATAATTATCTACCTCATATGTGGCATTTAAGACGATGAAACTATGAATCTTATCCTCTTTGTATGACCATTTAGACTAGTGGAATTGGTACTTCTGCTGTATATCATTATGTGCATAAGCAGTATACCATTATAAATCCAATATGTAACACCATAGGCGAATGGGGCCTCATTAAATCTTTCAAGTGTAATCATAAATTCCAAACACTTTGTTGCCTACCCTATATATGAGCAATAAAATTGATGGCATAGAGTTACCTATCCCATATATAACCACTTAAGTCAGTGGTAGTGTGATATCTGCTCTATATGTGAACGCTTAGATTGGTGTGACCAGTTTATTTATTCTAATAGACCAGTGTGGAAACTTACAGCATTGAAAACCCCAGTTTCGGTATCTGTAGTTTCTGAAGTAAGTATAACCTATTTTGTACTTTTGCGCTTAATAAAAACAAAAAAATAAATTATTTTATCAATTTATAATATTTTATCCATTTCGGTGTAAAAATTAATTAAGCTCCATTTGCGATTGTGATTACTTTATTTTCCTTGGCCCAGCATGGCCAGATGAGTTAAGGCGTTTGACTCGTAATCTGGAGGTCGCGGGTTCGAAACCCTGTCACACCAAACATTTTCGCCCTTTCAGCTTTAGGAGCGTTATAATGTGACGGTCAACCTCACTATTCGTTGATAAAAGAGTAGCCCAAGATATGGCGGTGGGTGGCGATGACTAGCTGCCTTTCCGCTACTCTTATACTGCCAAATTAGGGACGACTAGCGCAGATAGCCTTCAAGTAGCTTTGCGCGAAATTCAAAACAAAGAAACAAGTAACTGTTGTATTCAGTTTTCACCGCTATGATTCTTTGATATTTTATTAAAAATGTTAATGTTTCGTCTCTACAATCATCTGGTCAACAAATAAAAAAATAATAGGAAAGTGTTGTCAACAAGATTACATTATATTTTCACATAACTTTTAGTAACAGAAAGACTTTCATACGTAAATACGAGTGTGCTATAGCTGTTTTGGAAAACGCACAACGAATAATTTGACAGTGTTTACTTCAAATTTCTACTTTATTTTCAAGCTTAACACCATTTCCTCTCAGATTTGTGTACATTTATGTCAGAATATCGTTAATATTGTACAGATATAAATTGATCTAGGACATAGCTTGTGTATGTCAGTGCCAGAGCAAAGGTTGGGACGTGCCAGGTCAAATCCCAGGGAAGAGATGATAAAGTATTTGTTTGTTTTTGAATTTCGCGCAAAGCTACTCGAGGGTTATCTGCGTTAGCCGTCCCTAATTTAGTAGTATAAGACTAGAGGGAAGGCAGCTAGTCATCACCACTCACCGCCAACTCTTGGGCTATTCTTTTATCAACGAATAGTGGGATTGACCGAAACGTTATAACGACCCCATGGCTGAAAAGGCGAGCATGTTTCAGCGCGACGCAGGCGCGAACCCGCGACCCTCGGATTAGGAGTCGCACGCCTTACGCGCTTGGTCATGCCAGGCCCGCATTGTAAACTAACTTGTAAAGTATATTATTATAGTAGCAGAAAATTTATGTGATATAGTTGATGTCATGATGCCATTTCTCTGAGAAATTTTCTTCTTTCTGTATAAATACGATAATACATAATAATGTAGAACGTAAAAGCACAAAAATGTTGCTAAAAAAAACTTAAATAAAGGACGGTTTAAGAAAAGTGTGATATTTCAGTATCAATATTAATATATTTTCAACAGCAGCAATATGCGTGTGTGTGTAGGCATAAATTAGCGAGTGGAAACTGTACAAAAATATTTCTGTGTGAAGCCACTTAAACGTATATAAGTTTATGTTCATTTTTATTTACCTGATAACATGTACATTAAGCAGGTATATGTGTATACATACACCCAAAACGTAATTGCTGCCGTGTTGTAGAATAAATATGTCGTCACAGAGATCATTACAAGCAACAAACATTTTACGTAAACCAAACAATTAGTAGAAAACGTGTGCATCTTGTGGCTTTGCATTTGCAGAATTTCATACTGCAAAAGCATTATGAAATCTGTTCTACAAACTCACTCAGAACGTAACCATGCTCCATTTGAGACCGTCATGAAGGTCACAAAGTGAGAGCTTGTTTTTCAAAAAAAAAGAGCAAAATATACCAAGGACAAACCTATAAATATTTGCTGAAGTCATGCAAGAACTTCATGATTTATTTAATTCCCTTGTGCAATTTATACAACTAAAACAAATTTCAAGTACACATCATGTAACCATTGATGCGTCACAATTACAGCCCAGCCAGCCTGAATAGCTTTAGATTGAACAAAAGGCATCGTTGACAATGGATATGGCGAATATAGTGTCGTTGGAATATTATTATTATAAACTATTCTAAATTTTGAAAATCTCTAAGGGAATAGATAAAGAATGTAGTGTTTAGAAATATAATAGGCATAATACTAATGTCTAAATTCTAAATCCTAAAACTAAAGTTTAATTGTAGTCATGCATCTTCATCGTGTAAAAGGCGTAACTTTGACTTTAATTTATTAAGAATCATTTTCGTATTATGACCTGGATTTTTTGTGTGTGTGTGGGGCTCAAACTGTATTCACCCCTTTGAGTTTTGCACGCCAGTTTATTCTGTTTTGTAGCCAACTGCTAGTGTGGTATGAAGCTATAATAAACTAAACCATTTGAATAATTGTTTAAAGTTTTAGTACAAGATGATGTACTTAGTTATCAGCTCTGCCCTTAACATTTGTTCCCTGGACTTAGGGACTCTTATATATGCTATAAGCCTGATTCAGGAACACATCTATTTTCATATGCAGGTGTTATGACCATTGATCTCTTGAACTAACCTGGTTACTGGTTTGGCAGTCACTATGGAAAATAATGATTATAATTTAACTCCAAGCAAAACTATAACACTAACATTTACATATGTTCTTATACAATGAAGTTGTCTGATTCTTGTTTCTTAACTTCTGCCATCACTGAATATAATTATTTTCTTTACTTTAAATTAGATTTTTCTACTGCCACTAGCTGTGTTAGTTCACCACAAAATGTGTTTATTTGTTCAACGCCATACACTAATATATTAAGAATTATTTGGCACTTTAACAAAAGCACCCACCGCTAACTCTTGTTTGATCAAACAGCGTGATTTCACGATCTTTCTTATATTGTACCAACGCCCCAAGCAATTATGATTTAGAGTTTTGCGACAACGATTTCGGTTTGTTTGGTTAGTGTTGAATTTCGCATTGACTGTCACATTATAATGCCAACATGGCTGATAGTGCGAGCATGTTTGGTATGACGGGGATTCGAGCCCGCGACCCTCGGAATACGAGTCGAGCACCTAAATCACCTGGCTATGCCGGGCCGTTGCGATAACGAAGTAGCACAGGTTGCGAACCATAAGCCCTACAAGCACACTGTTGATATTCCACATTTATTCAAATAGTAAAGTGTATTAAGTTAAAGAAGGTCGAAACGTTGTTCTTTACTTTATTTTAATAAAAGATTTAATATCCATATCAGACGTCTTGAGATATATTTTTGCATGAAAAGCGTTTTACTCACAGAATTTAACTTATTTATGACGTATTATCATTCGATCTAGAGGTCCGTTTTGATTGGTTGTTTTTGCGTGGTCATACAGAATCAATGTTAAATTTGTGTCGTCTGTGTAGTAATGTAATTCGTTGTTATTGTTAACGTAGGACTACTACTAATTGGTAAAATATAATTATCCCTTACTTTATTTTATAAACGTTTAATTTTTATCAACTAACTATAAAACACACATGATTGTGTAGAAGATTTCGTTACTTAATGATATTGCAAATTAATGTTAGTAGTAAAATATTAATTTATCGGTATAACTAATATAATTCCTAATGTTAGTTTTATTCAGCCTAAATTGAAAACATAAGTAAACAGTAAAATTAATATTCATTTAAAAGAAAACAATGGAATCTGACGTACAATTACCACACCTTGAAGAGAGATTTGATGGTATGTAAAAATAATTTAATGAGGCCTTAGTTAAATAAAAATGAGTCTAAGTTGTTCATGTTTCATTTGTAATTTGTAATTCAGAGTATAATAATAAGTATAATAAGGTATTATAATAATTAATATTTTAATAATAATATTCGGCCCATAAACTGTTTAAGTTTGGAATATTCATATTTTTACAGCTCTTTAAAATTTGACGTTAGTGTTAGTAATTTTCTAACTAATTATAGATACAAAGAGTAATTACTGGATTTCTTTACAAGTTGTAATGTTAGTTTATACTTGCGGATGACCAATCATATGCATTTAATGTCCAGTTGTTTGTATCTGTATGATGAATCGTGAAACCTGTTTGTTAATGTTATTAATCTAACTTTATTTTCAAATCATTATTTCATTTAAACAGTTGATAGTTTATATAGTTATCAGTCTTAGTGTATCATTATAGTTTGAATTATATCCCAAGAAAGAGAAATAAATGTCTGAAACGTGATAAAATAATATTTATTAAATCACTTAGTCAAGTATATGTATGATAAAAAGAGAACAAATGTGAATTCAGTGACTTTAAATAGTTTTAATAAATGGTGGATACTGTGACTTTCCAAATAATATATGAGTAGTAAAGAATCCATTATTAATTTTTTTGTGTGTAAGAATGTGACTTAAAGTGTGAATACAATATCTTGTAAAGTGCTATTCAAAACATTTTTTATTTGACACCTGAGTTATAAAATTCAATTTTACTCTATGTTGCTGATTTATAAAGTTTGTTGTAGTAAGGAGTAAATAATTGTTATAATATAAAGTGGAACTGAAAGAACTGTAAATATGCATTTCCAAGGTTTTAAGAAGTTATATAATTCTCATGCAAAAACTGTTCAATAGACAAAGGTATTTTTATTTTGTTTGTAGCCATCTCCTTTGCTTTCTAACTTATTCGAGTCAGGTTAACATTGCAATTCACAGATATATCTCGAGTACTAATATCCTTGTGTTTTCCTTTACAACAAACTTGTAGTACATTTTGCTTAAATACACTGAGTAAATTTAGAATCTTAGTGAACATTGAGTTAAGTATTCTCTTGGAAATCCTAAAGTCTATTGCTCTGCTTGTAAAGTAGTAGTATTTAAGTTGGAGTTTAGCCTGTCTTTTTCAAATTTAAACCTATGTCCTCTTCTGCTCTTATCTTCAGAATATAACACCAAGAGGTCAAGTCTTTTTTGACATTGGTCCCTTTGAAATCTAATATACTTCAGTAAGGTCATAAAAATTTGAGGAACCTGCTGGTCCATCTAAGTTGTCCCATCCAGTAAACTAAATTTACAAATAATAAAAACTCTAATTTATTATTTAGATATTATCTTTTTCTTAAATTTCATGTGTCCACCACATCTGATGACAATTTATTCCATAGGCCATTGACTATTAGAATAATACTACTTTAAAATGAAGTACTGTGTATGTTGGCATATACAATAACATTTGAAGCTTAAAAAATCCTTCAAAACTGGAGTTTGTCTTGTATGCAAAGTATGAAATGTGAACCTTTAATCTTGTTGTGCATGGTAAGTTTATATTGGTGGATCTGATACAGTTGAAGAGTGGGACTGATTTCTAATTTATTAGTGACCAGGCAGAAGCCACTAAAGAGTTTGGAAAATAAAATATTCGCTCGAACCTGACCTTGCATTTAGGATCGGTGATACCGTAGGGGGAATTTTATGATATTAATGAATTAAATGGTCTTTAGTAATAGTGTAGTTTTTGGGGTAATGTTTGGGATTGAGATAAAAATTTCCTGACAAAAATCATGTTTTGATTCATCATTTTAGAAGGTGTAAAAAGCAGAATACAACTTTTGAAATTCAGGGAAATGTTTCTCATGATTCAAAAAATCCCCAAAACGTATAACATTATCTTTTAATAATAAGACTTGTTATTATTTAACAAGTCAATCACATGCTAACAAGTTAGGCATCCTAACTAGTTGAAATCAAATGTAAATGATGAATAGGATTTGGATTTTGAAGAGTTTTAATAACTCATAACCATTGTAGTTAAAATTGATGTTAAAACATAAACTAGAAAATGTTTATCTATATTGTTTATCAAATCATTAAAATGTATTGTATTAAATGTAGTAAGCAAGCATATACATTTTATTAATAGTAATGATTCAGCCTTTCCCTATAAATTGTATATTGGTATTGGTTTGCAAATGGGGAAAGAAGCAAAATACTAGTATTTCTATTGTATTTTAGGTCTTTATATATATAGAAGTTTATTAGAGCAAGTTTCTTTAATTTCTAATATTCCTTGTAATAAAGTAAAAGCTATGCAAAGAATAAAATATTTTATCAGTTAAAGGTAATTTTCAAGCTACATCTGGTCAGTATGACCCAGAAACAACGGATGTACCTAAATTATTAACATCAACAGAGGGTTGATGTTACAGATGGCACAAAAATTTTCATGCATGTGTTGAGATCCTTGAAAAACATTTCTGTGATCTATTAAGTTACAAGTAGTCTTGATGTAAATTATGTGTGTATATATACATAAATTAAAGAATGAATTGTGTTATGATTAAATAAAGTGTAATTTTAAGGTTTCACACTTCTATTCAGTTTATTACATTAATATCTATTAAATTGTGACCTTTAAAGAAATAATTGATGAAAATTTCTAGATGGATTTGAATGATTTTTTCCTAAGTAAGTAGTGAAGAAATTGAGATTTTTGATTTCTGGAATTTAAAAAGGATTATTCGGATTGAGTATTCATAACTTTTAAGTAGCTAAACATAATCCATACAGTTTTATGTGTTAAGAAATTACAAAAGAATTTGAAAATATTGGTAAAACTAGTTTTATTATTATTGTTTTAGTTAATATGAAATAAGGACAACAGCTAGTGTAAATAGTGTTCATTTAAGGCAAGAAACCTATACTTTAGCAGCACACACACATGTATATATTTTATGCAAACTTTGTTTTTATTTTTCCAGAAATAGGTGATTTAATGAGTCCTTTAAATGACCTGGAAACCTCATCTGTAGAGCTTTTTGATGGTGATTTGCTCAGTTTGTGTGACCTATATGACCCTTCTTTGAAGGAATTTGAGGATGATAAACAACTGGATGATGTAGGAGCAACATCTGAGTCTCTGGCAAGAGATGCCACTTTACAACAAAATGATCTGCAATTAACTTTTTTGCCTGTTGGTAATAGGTCACTTGATATTGACCTATCAGACCTTTCCACCAAGCCTGAAGCACTATGTAGAAATGTTCCTGTAGAGGGGACAATATCTGTGAATTTTACTCCAAATAATCAAACTCAAAGATTAAGTACAGATATTAAGTCATCAGTTGCCCTCATAAACCAGACATCCACTTCATTCTTAAACAAAGAGGTTAATGTGGCTCAGTCTGGCACCCCTACAATTCCCCGTGTTGTTGTACGACCTTTTTACCAGAATATTACTACATCTCAGGCTCCTTCAAAGCAAAGTTTACAAGTGCAAAATGCAACTGTTGATGATATAGTGACTGCTTTGAAAATCCAACAGAAACAGAAACTTCTCCAACAACTTTGTCAGCTTCCATCGCACAAGATTCAACAGGTGAAGTATTGTCTGTTCTAGCAGGTGTAATTTCACTTCATATTATAAAAAACTTATTGTCAGTTTCTCAGTACAATTCATCAAGTTTAGATGTATTTAAAACCTTGTCTTTTTTTACCCCTTGAGCAAATTGTAACAATTTTTAATATGTTCAGGTCAAAGAAGGCTATTAATGCTGCTAGAACTAAAGTAACCAGTAATTAATATACTTAATCTAACATACCAGTGACATAACTTTTAATAAGTTTGAGTATCTTAGTCAGATTTCATATAATTTTGCAATCTAGAGCAAAGAAGTAAATCTCCAAGCCTCTCCATAGAACTTAGTAATTTGAACCAGAAATTACTTTAATATAACAGCCTGTCTAACAAGATAATTATTTCCTGTTTTCACTAGACCTGGCTTACAATGGCCAGGTGGTTAGGGTGTTTTACTCATAATCTTTTGATCGCAGGTTTGAATTCCCATCACTTCAAACATTCATCGTTTTAGCCAAAGGGGCATTATAATGTGATGGTCAATCCCGATATTCATTGGTAAAAGAGTTAGCAGTGGGTGGTGGTGACTAGCTGTCTTCCCTCTAGTCTTACACTGCTAAATTAGGGAAGGTTAGTAAACATAGCCCTCGTGTACCTTTGTGCTAAATTCAAAACAAATAATGAAATGGACCAAAACAAGTCAGTTTTGTTCCAGATTGCATTAACTGTCAAGTTGAGAATTTCTTTGAACTGAAGTAAGGTTCTTATTTGTTTTTTGTTTTTTCACAACAGTTAAATGCTTAGCAGAGAACTTTAGGGTTTGTATCATTAATAATAATTGCAAATTTTCATTTCATTTGCAAAATTGCAAAGTATGAGTTGTAAGTAATAAAATTGCAAAATATTTTTTGTTTTTCCAAAATTCTGATTGGAATGAACCTATTTCAGGTACATTCTCTGTTTAATGGATGTTAATTTGTTTATTCTTTAGACCAGTATAGTTAATGGAGTGCTGGAATTATATGTTTTTGATCTTTAGTATTATGAGATATGAAACTGGAATCCAAAGTAATAACATTCAGCCTACCACTAGATAGAAAATTAATATGGTATCACATGCTGAAGGTGTGTTGCATAAGTTTGGTGAAGATTTTACTGAATGATTGGATGCAGTGACATGAAAGTTAGCTGTGTACAGATTCATTACAGCTGTGTTGGTGGTGCAGAATAAAAGCTAACATGTTAAGATGCAAAAATATTAATTCTGTTCAGATGGGGGCACAGCCAAAGGAACAATGTTATTTGTGTAAGCTTATCTGCTAAGGTATAAGTTGTTAAAAAAACACTCAAATTTTTTTATAAAAAGATTATTTTTACACAGTTCTAAAAATGAGATCATGTCCAGTAAAAACATATGAAGGTGGGAAACAGTGTTGTACACTCTTCATATTTTGATGTATATCTCTGCTTCATCCTCAGGAGTGTAATGTGTTTTTTGTTGTTGTACGTTATTACACTTCTGAGGATGATAATGCAGTGATATACATCAAAACATGAAGTGTACAAGACTGTTTTCCAGTCTTGTTGATGTTTTTAGTAATTTTTATTCTGTATAGTAAGTTATATGTATTTAAAAATCAGAACATTTCAAGCTCTAAACATTGAACATTACACAAGTGTCAAGAAATTAAAAAAAAAAATTAACTTGTTTGTGTAATTGAAAAAAAAGCCAACAAGAAACAAGGTGGATATTGGATTAGTTGTACTATGTTTTATCATGTTTCATGTTTGTAACTTTCACCTCTTCTGTGCCTTTTTAGTTGTTACTTCAGGCTCAACTTCTGAAGAAGAAAAGTGAAGAAGGACTTATTACTTACACAACTGCCCCGGTGGTATGTGTCACACCATCTTTTCAGGCCGTTTCTAATGCGATGGATACAATTGCTTCACCTGTTCAGGCTGCGATCAGCACCCAGCCGGCAAATGCGATACTGACAACTGGAATCCCCATTGTCTTTGATCCAGATAAACTGCCAATAAACAAGTTGGTATCTAGTATTATTTTAAAAAAGGCAAAATTAATATTTGTTTATACTACTATTTCTGTGTACATGTGTGCACATGGGTAAATTGTTTACACATTACAGATGTGATTGATGTTTTGTATTGTTTAATGAGGTAATACTATTCTTTAACAAAAGTTGATTATAAATTTATTCTATGTCAGTTTCATAAATCACTGTCTTTATTTTGAGGTTTTATTTCTGTCAATAAAAAGTTTGATAAAACTCAGTTTTATTAGACATTTATTTGTATAGCTATGAAATAAAATTATAGAAATTGTTTTTGGATTTAGAGATGCAGTAGTTCTTGTAGTAATTTGTGTTGTTTTTTTTCAATAGGCTAGGTGATTAGAGTGCTTGAATTGCAATCTGAGGGTTGAGGGTCTGAACCACAGTCCTACCAAATGTGATCACCAGTTTAATGGGTGGGGCTGTTTGTTGGTAAAAGAGCAGTCTAAGAGTTGGCAGTGGGTGTTGATGACTAACTACCTTTCCACTGTAAAATTTTGAATGGTCAGAGCAGATAGTCCTCACATGTAGCTTTGCATGAAATTTAAACCAAACGTTTTTATAAGAAATTAAGAAGAAGCATACAGGATGGTCAGCAACTAATAAATAACTTCCAGTTTTAACTATCATGCACTGTGTACAGTGGTGCTCTGTTGTAAGTTTGTTAGAAATGCAGAATTGGCTAGTTGGGAATGAGCTGTTTTTTAAATAGTTGGACTTAATTTTACATTGTTAAAACATTCAACTAGGTTTCATTACCAAAATTAGTATGAACCACAATACAGTGAATTATTATATTGGATTTAAAAATTAAAAATGTATTATTTAATTTTCTTCATGATTAAGTTTCTAATATAGGATATTCTGATATGTGTATAACCTTACCTAGAAGTGTAACATATCTTTTGTTAAGGTGACTGCTGTCTTTTTATAGAATAAATTCAAAAATTGTGCCAGAGAAAGGAGAGAAACGAAGTGGTCATAACATTATAGAACGAAGGTACAGAAGTAGTATCAATGACAAAATTACAGAATTAAAACATATAGTTGTTGGAGAAGATGCAAAGGTACGATAGTTAGTAAAACTGTAATAAGAAAAAACATTAACAGTCTGTGTTTCATTGAAAGTAACCTTCTTTTAGTATGGATAGCATAGAAGTAGGGGTAACTTTCTTAAGTTGTTTTTCCTGCTGAAGAAAAAATAATCTTGATTTGTCATTCATTCTAAAAAGTTTCATCAATCTTGCTTTAATTCATTTTTAACTATAACAAATTAAAATGCAAATAATTCAGCCAAGTAAAACATTCTTTCAAGGCCTTTTTAAGTAATATTAATGTATTTCTATTCTATTAAATTTCATGGTGTTACAGGCTCATCTTGTGTAGTTGTATGCATGTCATTTTTGTTGTGATTTTTTAACTCTTGTTTTAGTTTATAACAGTTTTATTAAATAAGTAAGTGATGGTGTTTCAGTTGTAATTTTCCATGAAAAGTGACAGTTACTAATAAATTTATGTTGACTGTGTAAGAGCCAGTCCAGAATACTCAATAATTTTGGCTAGTGTGGTATTAGACCATTATATGATGTATTGAAATGTCCCAAATGAAAAATTTATTGTTCATATAAATTTAAAAAAATATACATTTAACATATTTGTGTTTAAATCTTTTATAATCATAAAATCATTTTGAAATAGATTAATTTCGTAACCAGTTTCAGAAGTAGTTGCTTGGATAGGTTTTGACCAAACTTGTAAGTATAGCATATAAAGCTCTAAACCTTATTATTTTAATGGAGGTGGCACAGATATTCTATACATAGTTTGCAGTTGTTTCTGTCAGTTCATACATTTTTTTGAGATATCTTCATAAATGTGGGAGAATATTTCCACCAAACCTTTATCTTGACCAGTGTACATCCCATCTTAAAACCTGTTAGGGTTGGTGAGCATTTTACCTGAGTTGAGAGATCACTCTTTCAAACCGGACTTCACAATTGGGAGATTTAACATCTTTGTGCCAGAATGTTTAGGGTTAATAGAAAAATGCACTTTACTGAATATTGCACAAAATAATGTAATGATGTTTTCATTATTATTATTTTTTTAATATAGCTTAACAAGTCTGCAGTCTTGAAGAAGACAATTGATTACATCAGGTTTCTTCAGAATGCAAACAAGAAACTTAAACAGGAAAACATGGTCTTGAAAATGATTTCCAAAGTGCAGCGTAAGTTTGAAATTACAAAATGTTTCTTTCATACGAAATATTAAGGTTGCATGTCGCATTAGCGTGATGACTAGGATGCTCGACTCACAATAATCTGATTTGAATTCCCTTTGCCAAACATGCTTACCCTTTCAGTCATGGGGAGCATTATGATGTGATAGTGAATCTCACTATTTGTTGGTAAAAGAGTTGTCTAATAGTTGGATATTGGTGGTTTTGAACATTTATTAATGAAATATTGATGAATAAAAACAGTCCCATTGTAATTGGAATGGAATTAATTATGATTCTTTGATTGCTACATTGCTTCATTGTAATTTAAGCTAATTAAAACTATCATATGTGAATATTTGAAATAAATATAGAGATTCTAAAAGTAATTTCTGATCACATACATTTGTTTCCTCTTTCCATCAGTGGTTTGTCTCATGCCCCACTACCAAAAACCTGCAAATGCTTATGAAATCTGTACAAATTTTTATGCAAGCAGTTGTATCAGTTTTAGATCAAAGGTCATTTTTGTTGCATAGCTTATGACACATAAGATAAATAAATATCTTAGTTCATTATCAAAAGTAAACTTAAATACAGCTTCATAGGCCAAATTTTTTTTTTTATATTACATGCTCTATGCTAGTAAATATAGAACTTACTTTAACAATGCCAGCAAAAAACAATAAAATATCTAAAGCTTTAGTGAATTGTTAAAACAATTAACAATAATCCATAGTTAAGGTAGTATTGTATGGGTGTAGTATTATCACATTAAAATACACTTGGCTTGTATCTAAAGGTTATACATTGCTTTTAGTGCTTCTTTTGGCCCCCCAGAGAACATTCTTGGTCTGAAAGTAAAATAATGATGTGGATGTTTTTTGATAATATAAAAAAATTATTGGTGCCACTATAGACTGCAACTAAACAAATATGAAAAGATTTTGAATAATAGCATCACGTTAATAGTATATACATTGTATAATTCTCATTATGAATGGTAAACTAGCCCGTTACATACTAGAATAGTATTAATTTATTCAGCGAAGTAAAGGCCTGTATTCTTAACCTCTGTCAGGTTTTATTTTCTTTTGCATGACACTAGCACATCAATGACAAGGCTCTGCTTCTTGTGGTGTGTCCAGAAAATTGTTTTCACGTAAACATGTAAGCACTGTTTCTTATGTTAAGATGACACTTCTGTAGAAATCTTTCAACAGCATTGTATAGGGTAAAATGTGTCAGAATGATTCTCTTGACTTGAATTTTTGAAGCAAGTTCAGTTTAAGTCATGTCGGGTAAAGTCATGTTAAGTGTGATCTAAATGTCTCGGTAGACTGCACGCTATAGTAACACCAAAATTATCTTTACTTACACAACACGTCACCAGGGTTAACATTCTTATGGTCTGTTTGCTAGAACTGAATGCCACAATTTCATTACCTGCATCTTTGTAGAAAAAAAGAAAAATAATTGTTACTTTTATCATTGTATTTTTCCACATTTTGACTAACACAGAATATTATGTATTTTTCTTTTAAATACTGAAAATTTCATTAAACTGCTGGAAAACATTTTGTGTGTGTGTGTACACCCTTATAAATCTCAGTAAGTCTATTGTTAATCTAAAAATTGTACTTGCCTAATGTTTTATTATGTTATCTTTTTGAAAGATAATCTTAGTGTTAAAATTAATATTGTTTTCCAAAAGCATTATTTTTTTTAATAGGAAAAGTTGCTGTTTTGTGGTTTTCAGAAACTAAAGAACACGGGGATCAGATGAGTTTGCTATCAGAAATAGGCATTGTTTCTGAGTTTTCTCCATCTCCATCAGAAGAACCCCAACTGTTACAAGAAGACAATAACTCTTCAGAACCGTTCTCACCTAACCTTTATTCTCCAGATTGTTCCAAAGGTGATTCTTTTGTTGGATCTTCTAAACCAGTGGATCAGTCAGATAACTTTATTACAAAAGGAATATCGGATCAGTCTCGTATGACACTCTGTGTTTTTGTTTTGGCTGTTTTATCATTTAATCCATTCAGCAATCTTCTGTCTAATGGAAATGTCATTACTGAATCTGAAGCAATGTCATCTTTGCAAACTAGTAGAACTATTTTATCTTCATCCCCAGCTGATGATTATGAAGGTTAGTTCTGCAATATTTCTGTAACCTTCACAATAATTGTTTTTACAAACATTTATTAATTAAGCTGTAGTCACAGCTATAGTAATTTTGCTTTTTAAGTTTCAGAAAAGTTGTAATATTAAAAGATTTGAAATTACTTAAGTTTTCATGAAATGGTATAACATTTTCTAGTAGAGATTTAATTTGTAAATCTGAATTTTCTGAACCTAAAGATAAAATATTTATGAAGAGGTTGTTTTTTTTTTTTTCTTTAACATTCTCAGGAAAGTGGAACGACTGGTTCTTTTCATGGTTTATGGTCTGGATTTTGAACTTTACTGTAATACTGGCCATTATGATGAAGCTTTTTATTTATGGGGAGCCATTATTAAAGATAAAATCACCTCATTCTATGATGTTTTGGAAGCATAAGAAACGGGCAGATTTTTACTTTGCAAAGGTAAAGGAAACTCTTAATCCTTTTGTAATAAATAAATGTCTGGGTCTATCTGAAATGAAAGTTTAATTTCCAATCATAATGCTGTTTAATCAATTATTATTCAAAATATTGTACAGCCTTCCTCATGTCATCCTGTTTCATTGTGTCGAGTTTCGCTAATTTGGTAGAAAGATAGTGAAGCTAAGTCAACTTTTTCATTTTTTTTTTCACTTATGGAAACTGAACATTATTGAAAAAGTTTGTACTTAGTTTCCTGCAGTTTTTCCATATGTCTAAATTTTTAGTTGCATCTGGAGAATAATTATGTTAAAGAAACTATCTCATCACCAGCGAATAAGATGAAATTTTTTGTTGTACTGATTTTCTCACCTGATAGGTATAGATTTCTTTCTGTAAAATGTTTTATCTTTAATAGAGAACTATAATATTGCATTGTTAGAGAAAAAACGTGCACAGAACTAAATCTATTCACCCACAGTAGCTGTTTCTAAGTGTTCATAAATTAATTGACCTCTTAGAAAACAAGTAAGACAAAAATTATACAAGCTGTTGTTATTGAAATAAGACAATGATTTTGTTTTAAGCTGTGGTATAATGGTTCCAAGTTTGTTTGCTTTTTTCAACTAAAGACATTTAGCTCATGGCCCCATCATGTCTTGATTGATATATAATCTAATTACAGCTTTGGACTTAGATGGTCAAACCCTTTTGATTGGTGTGTTTGACCACACCCAAGGTCTCCTAGATTACTTTACTGAAATCCTGCCTAAAAGAATTTCAAGTGCCATGGATGTTGAGGATTCCATCTTGTTAACAAAACATTTATTTGTTTATACACTTTGTCAACACTTGTACAGCATTTATTAGCAAATTCTTCTAATATTTTATCAGTTTTATGTTGAGGTTTTTTTTTTGTGAGTGGGTGTGTGTGAGATGCATATTGAAACAATATTTTCACAGTGATTAACTTGTATTTATTGGGATTATTATATATTAATTATAAGACCATGTAATAATAATGTTTTAAAATATAATGTAGGCAACTTTAGATATCTATGAATCTGTAGTGTCTACACTTTTTTTTTAACATAGTAGAAATTGGTCTTAGCAAGTCTTGCAAATTAGCCAAAATTCTTAAATTGAAGCATATTTTGTCAATTTTAGGGGAGATTATTCTAGTGCTAGCTCTCATTTACAACTATGTCTCCGAGTCCTGGGTCGACCCCTACCGACATCCACTGTGGGCCTGATAACCAGCATCACTTGGCAGATTCTACGGCAGCTCTTGCACAGATTATGGATAGGGCAACTTATGAACAAGAAAGCAGGTGGGCTGAAAACTCTGCAGTTTGTGCGTGAGGAATATTTTCAAAATACAGCCCATGTTTACCATCGTCTAAATCAGTTACACTTGTTAGGTAGGTTTTGTGTTGTTTCTGTTTTTACTTGGTTATTTGCTGTGTGCATTTTGGCACGCAAGTAGCTATATTGTTATTTAACACCGTGCTCATGCATTTGCTAGATTGTGTTGTAAACAGAAGCTGTTCCATATTACTTTCTTATGTCTTCTATTTTTTGCTGAAACTCTGAGGTAGCTTCATTAAACCTCACTCTTTGATCTTTCTTCTTCATTACAGGGCTTGCCTTTAGTGTATGCTTTACTGCTTTATCTTAAATTATGCATAACTTTACGTATGCATATAACAATTACACACTTCAAGTGTTATAGTGTAAGCACTTGTAATAAGTCCAATTAGGTAAATGTATCCTGAGCCTAAGTGTATTAACATTTACAAGTTCATATCCCTGGTAAAACCAAGGGTTTGACTGAATTGGAGAGCTGTAAGTTAATCTTCAATTACACTTTATTTGTATATTTGCCGTTGATGTTCCCCTTGGTGTGGATTCCTGTACGTGGTGAGGGGACCTCCCAGGGAAGGTTCTGTTCTATCTGGTTACCTTCTCTGGGATCTAAACATCCACCCACGTGTTTGCCGTGCGTGGCGACCCGTGAAGGGGAGGAGAGGACCCTGGTGGTTGAGGGGTCTAACCCTAACACACCACTTTGGCCTCGAATTCCTGTAGACGGGCGGCCTTTGGGTGGTCCCCTTGGGTCAGTCAGCTGGTCCACTTGGGCTAGAGTCAACCAAGTACCAGTGTTGGAAGTTCTCAACGGGTGTTGTGGACATTGTGCCTGATGCTGGTGTTTGGGTATAGTGCTCACGAAACCCTGGCGTTGCTGCATTGTCCTTGCGTGACTTTGTAGTGCGTCCCCTTGTAGGGCTCCATGGTGGGTGGGGTCAGTGGGTACCGAAATTTTTTCTTTTTCCTATGGATCCTCTAAAAAATTTAAATAAAATTGTAAAAAAACAGTCAATGGGTAAGTGACCACGTCTTGAATACTCAGAACAGCAATCTTCAACATCAGTAACACACGTACCTCATTTTTTTGAAATCAAAGGCAATTGGGGATATACCTATTGAGGTTACACCCCATGCTACCATGAATTCTTCACGAGGAGTTATTGTTGAAAGGGATTTGAAGAACGTTCCCGAGTCAGAGATTCTCGCTGGTCTCTCCACTCAAGGAGTTTCTGCAGTGAGGCATATCTTCACTCGCAAAGATGCTATTACACTGCCAACAAATACCCTTGTTTTAACATTTACTTCACCACATGCACCTGCCACCATCAAGGCAGGTTATCTCATTTGCAGGGTTCGTCTATACATACCAAACCCTCTTCGATGTTTCCAATGTCAGAGATTCGGCCACTCAAAGACATCCTGTCGTGGTTCCCTGACATGTGCTCGTTGTGGAGGCAAGGACCACGATGCCTATGACTGTGACATGAACCCACATTGCGTAAACTGCAATGGTTCTCACCCCTCTTACTTTCATTCTTGCCCAAAATGGTTGGAGGAAAAAGAGGTGCAGCGTTTGAAAACGACACATAACATTAGTTATCTTGAGGCTCGGAAATTGCTGTCCACAACTCCATCTCGGACATATGCTGCTGCACTTCATTCCACAACTACAGTGGGAGTGCAGACAGATCTCTCTGTGCCTCCAAGAGAATCGTTTTCAAAACAAATGAAAAGCCTTTTGACCTCCGTGGTTAAAAAGGTTGATGAATCGAGTTCCACACCTATCTCTGTTCCTCCCATACCTTCCAACAAACCTCAAGATCCACGTCCTTTAGTTTTAAATACAGGCATTTCTTCTGATACATCTTTTTCTCCCACCACAAGAGACAAAACAATTATTCGTTCGCGTCCTCAGTCACTGGATTCCCCTTCCAATAACAAAAAACCTGCCCACCCGACACAGAGCAGGATCCATGGAGGTTGACAGACCTCCTCCGACTAAAGACAGTAAAGAAAAAAGACGTCGTAACCGAAGGGTTCTCCAGCCACTTCACCTACCCATTCTTAAAAATGGCCACCTTGATACAATGGAACTGTCGAGGTTTACGTTCTAATCTGGATGATCAAAACGCTGATTGCTTCCTACCATCCTGTTTGTCTTTCTTTACAAGAAACATTCCTCAAAACTGCTGATACTGTCTCCATTCGGCAGTTTACTCTGTACAGAAATGACAGGTTGTGTGATGGTCGAATACATGGAGGGGTGGCACTGTTGGTTGATCAACACGTGCCCACCCTGTCTTTGTCACTCAACACACCCTTGGAGGCTGTAGCCATCTGTGTTTCCTTGGGTCATACCATCACTGTTTGTTCTCTGTACCTGTCCCCTGGAAAGACATATGATCAATCAGATCTTGATTCTCTCGTTGAACAATTGCCATCTCCATTTCTAATCCTAGGGGGATTTTAATGGACATCATCCCCTTTGGGGAAGTGCTATTATTGATGGGAGGGGCCGATCTGTAGAGCGGATGTTCTCTGATCACAATCTTTCTCTTTTCAATACTGGTTCTTCCACTTACTTTCATGCACCTAGTCAGTCCTTTACTGCTATTGATCTCTCAGTTTGCTCCCCTTCATTATTCTCCCATTTTTCATGGAGGGTTGACAGTAATCCACTAGGCAGTGATCATTTTCCGATCCTTTTGAGAGAGACTGGCCGTGGTCGATGCCACCCTACCCGCGTGCCCCGGTGGAAGCTGGATCAGGCAGACTGGTCCACTTTCACTGCTCTCGCAGAACTTGATCCTGCCATCGTAAATCAGCCATCAATAGACGACTGTGTAGCAGCAGTAACTGACTGTATTACACATGCAGCTGCTCAGTGTATTCCTAAAACCTCGACACGTTTTCCACGATATCCTCGTCTGTGGTGAAGTCCTGCTTGCCACTTAGCACGGAAGGCTCAAAAGCGGGCCTGGGATACTTTTCGTAGATATCCCACACTTTCAAACCGGGTTACTTTCCAACAGGCCCGTGCACATGCTAGGTGGGTAAGATGTCACAGCCAGAAGGAATCTTGGATTAAGTTCACAACCAGTATATCTTCTACCACCAGTTCCAAGATCATATGGGACAGGATTCGAAAGGTTAATGGATACTACAATTCTATCCCCCTCTCGATCTTACTCTCTGATGGTCAGGAGGTGACTGATGTTCGGAACATCGCTAACACTCTAGGTGAAAGCTTTTGCCCGGGTATCTAGCACTTCTGCTTGTTCCTCCACCTTCCTGGCCATCAAGACTCGGGCAGAGCGATTACCTCTTTCCTTTCGAACTGACTGTTTCTTTGACTATAATTGTCCCTTTACCCTGGTGGAACTAAAATGGCACTTCATTGGTCTGCCAGTACGTCTGTTGGACCTGATGATATTCATTATGACATGCTGCACCATCTATCTTCTGCTTCTCTTGATGCCCTTCTGATTGTTTTCAACCGGATCTGACAGGAGAATGTTTTTCCTGATGCCTGGTGCCAGGCTATTATTTTACCTTTCTCTAAGCCAGGGAAAGATCCCAAGATTCCTTCAAACTACCGTCCAATTGCTTTGACGAGCTGTCTCTGTAGGACACTAGAAAGGATGGTTAATGCTCGTCTTGTTTGGTTCCTTGAATCAAACAACCTCCTCTCGCCCACCCAGTGTGGGTTCCGTCGACAGCACTCCACCACAGACCACCTAATTCGTCTTGAAACATCTATCAGAGAAGCTTTTGTCAACCGCCAACATCTTGTATCAATATTCTTTGACATAGAGAAGGCTTATGACACAACATGGAGGTATGGCATTTTGCGAGACCTCCATACATATGGGTTACGTGGCCATCTACCCATGTTTATTAAAAAAATTTTAATGGACAGGAGATTCCAAGTTCGTGTGGGTTCGACACTTTCCCGTTCTTTTGTACAGGAACTTGGAGTCCCTCAAGGCTGTGTATTGAGTGTTGCACTCTTCAGTATAAAGATAAATGCCATCACTGAACAACTCCCTCTCACTGTTGCGAATGGGCTGTATGTCGACGACTTTCACATCTCATGTCAGTCATCAAACATGAGATATATTGAGCGGCAACTACAAACCGCCCTCAATTATGTACGGAAGTGGACTCTGGCGAACGGCTTTAATTTCTCTCTGTCCAAAACTGTATGCCTGCACTTTTGCCGTCGACGGGTATTCACCCTGATCCTGAACTTCATATCGGTGAAGTTTTGCTGCCAGTGGTCCCGAGACCAAGTTCTTGGGGCTTATCTTTGATCGTAAACTGACCTTTATACCACACTTAAAGCAGCTTGGTCAAATGCACAAGAGCACTGAACATCCTCCGTGTTCTCTCTTCTACCAGTTCGGGGCAGATCGCTGTTCAATGTTAAAGGTATATCGTGCTCTTATTAGATCGAAACTCGATTATGGATCAATGGTCTATGGCTCTGCCAGACCCTCGGCCTTAAAGACGCTGGACCCTGTTCATCACCAAGGACTTCGACTCTGCACTGGGGCTTTCCGTACCTCTCCAGTTCAAAGTATATACATTGAATCTCATGAACCTTCTCTACACCTTCGCCGTTTGCAACTATCTTTACAATATACTTCGAAACTTCATTCGTTACCAAAGCATCCCACCTGGAAATGTGTTTTCCTTCCTCGGTGGGCAGTACTTTTTCAGAACAGACGATCTGTCATTGCTCCGTTTGGCCTTCGCATCCGGGAGCAATTGGATGAATTGGGTCTGTCCTTGGATAACATTGCAGATTCCACAGGTTGGCCCATCCCACCATGGCTTATTACAGCCCCAAAATGTGACCTTTCTTTCAGTCACCTAAAAAAGGCAGATGCTCCAGATTGGAAGTAGTGGCTTTTATTCAATGAATATCTTTCAAACAATCATTCAGTTCCCATTTATACAGATGGTTCCAAATCAGGTAATTCAGTGGGCTCGGCTATGGTTTGCTATGGGTCAGTAGTTGCGCGCAGAATCCCTTCTACAGCTTCTGTGTTCACTGCTGAACTGTATGCCATATCTCTTGCCGTGGATCATATTGCAGCTGAGCAGTACTCCAACTGCACTATTTATACTGATTCCCTTAGTTCTATACTTGCCTTGGAATCGCTACACGTTAGCTCACATCCTATTCTCGCTGATATTCGAAACCGACTGGCCCATTTCTCATTAGCAGCTACTTCAATCCAGTTTTTCTGGATACCAGGCCATGTTGGTATTCGCGGGAACGAGCTTGCAGACATGGCAGCTAAATGTCTGCTTCAGCACCATCACTCCTATGCCTATTCCGACATGGACTATGGTGTTGTCTTCAAGGCTCGGCTCCGTGCCAGCTGGCAGTTCACTTGGAATGAGCAACGTGACAACAAACTTTTTCAAATCAAACCCAAAATTGGACTTTGGCCATCTAGCTTCCGTAAAGTTCAAAAGAAGGAAGTTGTTCTCACTAGGCTACGCATTGGTCACAGTTTTTTAACTCATCATTTTCTTTTATCTGGAACTGATGCACCAATGCGTAGTTTGTGTAACACTCAAATCACTATCAGCCACGTTTTACTTTCTTGCCATCGTTACAATTCTCAACGACGGCAATATTTTAAACATATTTTTTCCCAGGGTCAATCTGTAACATTGGACAGAGTTATTGGTGATGGTGACTCTGTCCACCTTGATAATGTTTTTAATTTTTTAATGGCCATTAACCTTTTTAATCTCATTTAAGTGTTGCATATTTATTCATTACACCTTTTTAATTGTGGTTCCTTTTTTACAGTTTTAATCTCTCTCCTTCAATTTGACCTTGGACAATTGTCAGAACATTAAATAACTCGACACCAGGACTGGAAAGGCCAACTTCAAGTGACTAACGCTCCTGTTTGAACTATCCGTTTGAACTACTCGTTAGTCATCCTTGCGAGTTGTTATTATACTTTTGCTTCATATCATTTCACACTTTTACTACTTAACTTTTTAGTACTGGCCATATTGACTCATAACCCGGAACCAGGACTGGAAAGACCAACTTCAGGTGGTTTTTTATACTTGCCTGTTAGTCTTCCTGGCGGGTTAGGATCATTACCATTCTGCTACAGGTAGTTCTTTACAACTTTGTTGACTGGATGTCACCATTGGTTTTTTCACCATTTTCTGTTTTAATTGCTGTTTTGCTTTTATCTTCATTTACTTTTACAAATTTTACTCCATTTACTTGACTTTTATCTTTTTACTGGACATTTGGCTACTCATTATTACGATTTTGCAGAGTGTCTTTTAAAACTTTTATTCTTTTACATTTTGATAATAGCTGCTATGACACATAACCCGGAACCAGGACTGGAAAGGCCAACTTCAGGTGATTGACGGTGGTTCTTGAACTTACCTGTTAATCTTCCTGGCGGGTTATGATCATTACCTTTTTGCTAGAGTAAATACCTTACAACTTCTTATACTCTGCCTTCTATCTTAACATTGTAGACTAGGTGTCAACATTGGTTTTATACTTTTTTGTTTTACCTTCATTTCCATTTATGTCTATTACTACATTTATTTATTTATTTTTATTTTTTTTTACATTTTTACCGAATGTCTGGCGCAGATAGCCTCGCTGCTTTGTGCCATAAAACACTAAATCAATCAATCAATCAATCAACCGTTGATGTTTTATTTTAGAGGAGCATAACCTGTGAGTTCAATTATTAAAGAACTTGACAGAAAATATGGAACATTTGCAAAATTTTTAATGACTCGTTATTTCAGTGTAACGAACAATAATTACAATATTGCTGAAACATTACGTTTAATTGCTACATATTATAACAAAGTTAATGCTGTAATACATTTGAAACTCATTAAAAACAAAATGGTAAATTTTGTAAATACAACAACAAAAACTATGATGTTGCTAACACTGTGTGTTTAATTGCTTCATTTTACAGTACAGTTAATGCTATATTACACTTGAAACTCATAAAAAAATAATTCAATAAATACCACAGAAGACAGAATTTCTTTTTTTTTTTTTGTATAAGATATTTCAGAAACTTTTAAAAGTATCAAATATATATTTTTATGTAATTTTATGTAGGAAATAGTTTGTATGCTTGTCTTTGTTCCAAGAGTTCTCACAATTTCTTGTGTAGTGGGTTTTTTTGTAATGACTTTTCTCATGTTTCTACTCAGGTTATAATGGAGAGAGTCATTTAGAAGGCATCAACCTAGCATTATGTGCTGTCAACCTTGCAGAGATAGCTGGAAAATCTCTTTCTAGAAAAACTTGTGCTCATATTCACATTACTGCTGCTCTTAGGATAAAGGAAAGCTTTCCATACTGTTTACATTTTTTTACTGTAAGTAGGGATAACATCTCCAAAAGTTTGAGAGGTTTATGGCTGATTATTTTTATGAAATTTGTTTAATAAAATTCTGCTGAAAAAGAACAGTAGCTGAGAATATGAGCTTTCCAAATTAGATCTTTTGGCACTTGTGAATCCCATCATTTGTTGTGTTTTTAGTATATCTGATGTATTTCTAGAATTATCTTGTTCTCTCAATTCAAACTTAAGTTCTTCAGAGAATTTTAAAAAAATTCTAAATGATGTGAGACAGTTTGTTTTCAATTTAATTAGCTCAACACAGATTTGGTCAATTTGACTGACCACGTAACCTCTTTAGTCATTTCAAGCCTTTATAGATTTAATACTTCTAACTTTCAATATAGTGTGTATTTCTTCACAAAATTTGGCAGTATTTTATATAACATTATAAGTCTTTCACACACACAAAAATTTATTTATTGAAGTATTCTTAATAAACTAAAAGATTTAAGAATGTATTGACTATTTGTTTTGAATAGTCTGTGTGTAAAGTAATTTTCATGTTAAGGTTAGAAATACTTTTGCTCATCTCATATTTCCTTTGTGTAACCTCTAAAACTTCCTAACAGCATTTCAAACGTTTTTTCCAGTAAAACTTTATTTCATCTGTTACTTTCTCTACCCTGACTGATAAGGGGATCGGTCAATTTGACTGACCTCGTAACCATCAGAAAAGTCAAAATCTAAATTATCCTTTTTTTTTTGTCTAAAATGATTTCATATAGTAACATAAAACTACATTCATTTATTCTGAAGCTTGTATACTGTTAAAATATAGATAATTAGTTGAGTGTTTATGCTATATTAATTAGTTTAACATCAGCAAAAAGTAGTTTAACAAAATGTAGAATATAAGATACTAAAAGCTTTCTAACATGTATGGTAAACGATACCTAGGATGAAAGGGGTGACTCCTACCTGCAGGTAACTTGTAGTTGATAAAATGTAAAAATTAATATTGATTTATCTTTGTATGTGTATACAATATTTTATTAATGGAGATAATGAAAATTTTCAGAGGTATTTTCTCAGCCAAGCCAAGAAATTATGTAAATCAGAAAGTCAAGTGTCAGTTTTCCAATGGCTCTTTCTTCCGGATGGATACAGGTTTTTTCTAACAAACAGTTGGTCTTATAAAGAAGATGACACAGTTTTCAGCTGTCTTGAAAATACTGGTATATAATGAGGTTTTTAGTTACTTATTTCTAATTATAATATTAGCAAATTTTACCACAAAACTTTTTGAAATAGTGAACAAGAAACTTAATGTATGCACACACATTTGTAGTCACAGCAAAGTTATAGTTTCAAATTAAGATATCAGTTGACTTGCCAACTTATTAGGGTGTCTCTAGCTACTTATTCGTTCAAGTTATGCATGTTATATAAATACTGTGTGACCTTTACCCTTTCTGGACTTCTAACCCCTGATTTTTCATTTTCACATTGGAAATACTTAACCAAAATGAAATGTAGTTTATTTATTATGTAGTTTATAATTGTATTTAACAATCTTATTTTTTAGGTTTTGGAATTTCTTGTTTTAGATTGGACACTTTTTTGGGGGGAATGACGTTGAAAATGCTTTATTTAATCTTAGCATTTAATTTTTTTTTATTGTTCAATAAAGAGAACTGGTCACAATTTGGTATATTTCTCTTGTCAAATTTAGCCATACTCCAAGTTTGCTCAAATTCAGTTAGAAAAGTGTTGTGACTTGGAGACAAAACACCAGTATGTGTTGGTTTAATATTATATTACCTTTTCTGCTACAATGTTTAAGTTTAACTAAAATTACTATACGAGGTTCCTTTTTACTGACTGACTGCCCAACTAATCCCAGAATGTTTCTTGAAACTTAATGATATTTGTGAAACCTCAGAAATTCACAAAATCGTTAAGTGCAATGGTAGATGATGGAAAATTTTAGCCTAGAAATCTTTAAATCTCCTGCCATCCATTTTAATAGTGCAATTTTATCACATTTGCTTAAAATTACATAAATATACATTTACCCTTTATTGAACAATTTTGTGAAATTGTTTAGTTATCTGCTGTAAGTTGAATGAAAAATAGGCTAGTCTCTGTATCTGAGAAATGTAAGCATTTCTCGACAGATGATGTTTTTAGGGATTTTAAAATGGTAAACTATTCTTTGAAAAACCTCTTTCAAGTTGGTTTGTGTTTCCTTTCTATGGTTTTTTACTTCAGACAATGGAGTGGCTAGTTATTGAGTGCAGGTTGTAATAATTTGTCATTTGGAAACAATCCACAAATATTTATGTATTTGTGCAATCAGATTAATGTTTATTTAAATCTCTATTGAGAAAAAATTATCACACTGCTGATATTAATTTGCTTCATTCCAACAGGTGATCCTCTGTCCTATGTATCTCGAAAGTTCAGAGAGAATATATTAAGGAAAGCTGTTAGATCCTTGTTTACTTCATCAAATAGTTTGTCTTCACATCGACATCAAAGGTGAGACAAGGAGTATGAAGTACAAATTAAAGTTTTAAAAAAATTACTGTGATTTTATTAATAAAGAGAACTGTGAAAAATGTTTATCAACATCCATAAAACCATTTAATGTTAGTTTATAAACATTTAAACAAGTAAAACAGCATTGGATGTTGATTATAAACACTACTGGTAACATGGTTTAATGGCCTATAATTGCCATTATTTCTGTGAATGAAATATTAAAAAACCTCGGATTAAAAGATTGTTAACTGTGTCTGTGAGGGGTAGGTCAAAGTGTGTATGTCATGACCTTTTACAAAGGTACATTTAAAATTTAATTAAGCTAATTTATTGTCATAAACACACACATGAATAAACTTGGCATTAAAACATGGTTGATAAATCAAATCTCATTTAAATTCTTAATTTTAAAGAGAGCTATTTAGATAAATTTTCAATTTCCCCTTGTATGAGAATTGTGATATTTATTTAAGCCATTTTGTCTATTGTTTAGTTTATTTTTTTAACATCCAGAGTTTAACATAATTTACCCATTGTAGTATTGATGTTACTAACACAGTTTTGTGTTAAGAGCCTTTAATCATCTTTGATTATAAAAACATAAACTAGAACATCAGAACAAATTTGCCATACCCACCTGTCACATCCTCTTTATCACAAGTTGCCAGAATTTCCCTGACATTTTATATAACATAATTTATAACCAATAAATAAACAAGGTTTTAATTACCAAATAATATATAATACTAACATACACCCAGTAGTTTGTTATCCTTTTATCCATAATGTAAAGTTTCTATTGTCAAGTTCATATTGAATATCTTAGGAAATTATTTTAAAGCACTTAGACTATTTAGAAAACTATTTAAATTATAATAGTTATAGGATACTTTCTGCTTTGTGCATGTTAGTATTTTGTTTTCATATGTTCATACTTCAAATAAATGAAAATTATTTAATACACTAGCATCATCATTACATAAAAATAGGCTTAAATTTCATCGGTGAGTTGAGAGGAAAAAAGACAAAAGGCTAGACAGAGGTACAAACCATCTTGGTTTTTATTTATTGTTGTGAAATTATGTAGAAATTAAAAGTTTGCTAGGTTGTAAAAAGTAATATAATAGTAACAAATAAAATTTCTCCCCAAGGTATTAATCCAATTTGAAAGTTTTAAGATTAAGAAAAGTAATTTTAATCCAGACATTAAAATCATTTTACAGGGGAGCAGTCACCATTCTGACATAAAACATTTATGGACAGATATTTATTAAAAGAATTAAGAGATCTCATTTCCTGTGTCCAGAAGACTTTTAATGTTTACTGAAAGTTTGCCAAATTGTATAAAGACACATGTACCATGTTAAAGACTTATCATTTGGATACTCTCATGGTTTTCTGGTGGTTACTGGGGAGGTCAGAATGATTAAGCCCATAGGAAAAGTTAAACATATCAAAAATTGTTAGCTAACAAGTCATTGTAAATATGAATATATATTATTGTTTATAAATGATTTAAATTCATTTTGTTTTGTTTCCAACAACTCTCGACACAAGCCCACTTACAGCTACTGCTAATAGTTTGTTTGTATGAACATTTAAGTATTTTCATATTTAGTAGTAATGTTATTATCCAACCAGTAAAATAAAATTTAAAAAGTAAATTGTTATATATATGATTGTATATGTTTGTATTTAAAAATATATTGTTTGTGTATAGAGACCAGCCACTTGGAGCTGCCACACACTATTATGTGGAGCAACTAATGGAAGCAAGTCAAGCTGCAGGCTCACTTCGATCAGCAGCCTTTACATTTGGGAGTAACCTCCAATTACACAGCATAGATCGCGTTAGTGAATGGTGGGCAGCACTAATTGGAGTAGCTATTCATTGGATTCAAGGAGAGGATCAGAAGGCTGAAACACTCTATAAGATTGTGGA
Organism: Tachypleus tridentatus; assembly: GCF_004210375.1. NCBI lineage: Eukaryota > Metazoa > Arthropoda > Merostomata > Xiphosura > Limulidae > Tachypleus > Tachypleus tridentatus. Next base: position 83,093,980 of record NC_134826.1, on the reverse strand, counting down.
CTGCTTTCCTGTCAAGTTTTTGGGAATTCAGTAAGTTGTTCAAAAACATCTGTATTCTGAGGCTTTGTATTTGTGTGTTATGTAACTCCTCCTAAACTGCTGATCACACAAACTTCTAAGTGGTACAAAAAGAATCATATTGGTCCTAGGAGTTGCATAAAGGTAGAACTTTGAACCCAATTCCTTAAGTAACCCAGGGATTTCATGAAAACACTTACGGAGGTTACCCAAAAGCATACCTCACATTGGGCATTTATTTATGTAAGACCACGTAAACTAGTAGACCTACTAATTACCATTCATGACTTGTTTAAAGAAATTAAACTTGCATTATAACAGCATTGATCACTAAACTGTATCCAGAAAAAGTACAGAAAAGTAATTCTAGCATTAAATTTCATTACAGTGGCCCTGTAAATGTTGGCCATAGGCCTATATGTTCACTAGTTAATAATAATAAAACTAAGATTGTTTCTTTCTAGTATTAGAAGAATTAATCAAAGAGCTGACTGTGTATTTTGCCTTCACCTCATACTTATGAATTGAATTTCTCCTTAATTTATTGCAGCCTTGCATTTGTCTTATGGCTGGTTATTCATAAAACAGGCAGAAATGAATGTTAGTTAGAGAACATACAGAAGTGAGAAAAAAATACATCTTGCAGGTATTTCATTAAAACCATGATGTTAATAAATAAATAAATAAAATGCACAGAGAACATACAGTTGTCTTTGGTTTTGTCAGTTCTGTTTTGTGCTCTTCCAAATTATTTGAAGATTGTATTGACATAATTGTTGATACAGTTTGTAGTTCAGTGATGTGAATCAATATTCTCTAGTTAAGTTTCAAGATGCTTTCATTGTATAGTATCTTTATTTTAGCTATTAACTCTCTCAACATGGGCTCAGTCAATTTGACTGACCACAACCTGCTTTTACTCTAAATCTTTATGAATTTAATACTTCTAACTTTCAAAGTAATGTGTATATCTTCACAAAATTTTACAATCTTTCACATACAAAAAATATGTTTAGTAAAGTACTTTTAATAAACTAAAAGATATGTAGATGACATTGAATATTTGTTTTGAATAGTTTGTATGAAAAGTATTTTTCATGTTAAGATTAAAAGTCTAAAATTTCCTTTGTGTAATTTTTAAAACCTTGAAAATACATTTCAATCATCTTTTTTTTTGAGTAAAACCTTATTTTACCTTTTCATTTTCTCTACCCTATCTCAAATCGGGATCAGTCAATTTGACCAAACTTGTAACCACCAAAAGAAAAATCAAAATAAATATAAATTACCCTTTTTTTCTTTCTAGAATGACTTCATATTGCAACATGAAACAACATTTGGTTATCTTAAATAGCTTTAAGCTTGTAACAGTATACATATATTTATGATTAAATTTTATTGTCTTATTGTTCTTTTCATTGCCCCTTTTTACTGTGCCTAAGTACTATCCTGAAGCCATTATAAACTAAATCACTTGGGGACACTTGCAGCTCACACTGTGCTTTTGAATTACATTAACTGTATGCTGCTTTAGTGTGTGACTCATGAAACAATTTTATTATATTATCATTATTTATTTTACTCAATCTAATCTACAAATTTAAAATATCCCTATTTTTCCATTTTAGTTACCTTTATAAAAAATAAAGAATAAACATCAAAAATATACTAATAGTAGTTGTGCACTAAATTTTTATTTAATTAAATAATATATAAGAGAACATAGACTAATAACATACTAAAAAGACAATTTTCTCTAACAAACACAATTTTTCTGACTTCCAAACTACATGACAAGTGCTATTACAAATTTATCCAAGCTAGCCTTTGTGGTTCCTATGAGAACCAAAATTGTATTTTAAATAAAACTGACATTCATCTATTCAGAACGTACCCCCAGTGGCACAGCAGTATATCTGTGGATTCACACCACTGAAAACCATGTTTCAATATCTGTAGTGGGCAGAGGACAGATAACCCATTGTGTAGCTTTATGTATAATTCTAAACAAAAATATTCAGAACACTGTTATACGTCATTTGATAGATGAAAAGCTTTACTTTCTAGTAATTATAGATAATATATAATTAAACATGAGAGAGCTATTAATAAAACCCAAAAGAGAGGATGTGGCAGGTGGGTTTGGCAGAAGGGTGTTTGATTTTCTATTTAATAGCTATATAATGAAAAATAAATTGAAGACTAAAGTTATGGTTTGTCCAAGCAATGAGAATTTTATAGTAATTTGTTTAATTATGTGCCTTGTGAAGTGGGGGTTGATGAAATGGAAAAAATGTCGCACTAGGAAAATTCAAGATTTTTTTTTTTTTTCATATTGCCTTGTAGAATTAAGAGCTTGGAACTTACATACTATTAAAATATGGATTATTAGCTAAGATTTTATTCTATACTAATTGGTATAATATAAACAAAAAGTAGTCTAACATTTTGAATGCAAGGCACTAAAATTTTGTCATGTTCAGTTAATGATACCCGGGGCAAGAGGGTTGTAGTCATACTATTTTGTTTAAAGAAATTACAGTGAAGTTACATTTACCTATTCATTTGTGATTCAGTACTTACACATTTTTATAGCACCCAGGCATGTTGACCCTTGCTAGTGTCTCCATCTCACTGTCCTGTATAGCCTTAGACTATTTTTCATCTTCTTCCAGGGCTGCAACACCTACCATACATTTATTGTTTTTTTTTAGTTATGTTCTTTGCACAGCAAAAGCTTTTTAAAGATTCCTACCATTCCATGTAACAAATTTTAAGTGTTACCATATTTGTTGTACAGTAGCTTTTCAGTAAAAGGCCCAACACTCCAAGGCTGCATTTAAGATCTATTTACAAGAACAGTTTTTCTATTTTAACAAGAATTATTAACCTTCTTCCAAATCTTTCCAGTTTACTGGGCATAGGTTCTACACTGGAAGAATAAGCCACACTTGGATTATTTGTAATTAAATATTAGGTTCTTCGAAAAAGAATGTCAGATTTGAAACTTTAACTGTAATAAGAAATGAAAACGTTCAAAAGCAACTTTATAAATCAAAATAGGAACCTACACTTTTGCCAATGAGAAATAAGATTATTTATGCTATGATAAAACTCTGAAGTCCTAGAACTCAAAAATTCCTTAAAGCCATCATTCTCTGCTGCTGCTCTATTATTGAATCTTTTGTCCCATAAAAAGTTGTACAAATGTTTGAAAAAGTTGTATTCAGTGGGCAACAGGTCTGAGAAGTAAGAAAGATGAGGCAATGTTTAACAGACCAATTCTGAGCATTATCATGAAGCAAAGTTGGTCCTCTTTGATTAACTAGTACTGGCATTTTTTCATGCAAATTTTTATGCATTGCTTCCAATTCTTGACTGTAAACCTCTGCAGTGATATTTTGACCCTAGTTGAGCAAGCTGTAATGGATAATACCAGCTGCAGACCACCATACAGTGGTGACCGTAATCTTCTGTTGGTGCAACTTTGGCTTTGGAAAGTGTTTTGGAGCCTTGTCTTGGTTGAGCTGTTGTGCAAATCACTTTGTTATCGTAAAGGATCCACTTTTTGTCACAAGTGAGAGTTCCTCAAGAAATGGGTCATTTCTGTTGTGCAAAATCAGCATAGAGCACAGTTCAAAATGGCAATTTTTCTGATTTTCACTGAGTTCATGTGGAATTCACTTATCAAGTGTTTTTTTTTAACTTTTTCAATTTGCTTGAGATGGTTGAAAATTGTGGAAATGCTAACACCCAATTTTTGTGCCATTTCTTGAAGTTTGAACCAGATTTCTTTCCACTAATATTCTCAGTTGGTCAATTCTATCAGCAAGAAAGACATCCTCTGTCCTCCTTATCTTCAAGACTTACATCTACATTATGAAACCTTTGGAGCTAATGCTGTACTGTAAGTTTGGAGGTGGTTCCTTCATCCCATGTTTGGTTTATATTACATGCTATTTGTGATTTATGACCAATTTTGAATTCATGCAAAAAAAAATGTAATTTCTTTTGCATCATTAATTGCAAGGGTCTGAAGTATTGGAAATAAAGTTTTAGAAAAGAATAAGTACTTATAAACAGAAGAAAGCTTTAGTTTTTCAATGGTATATATGAAGTCATAAAAAAGACAGGTTTTTTATCCCTACAAATGACTAACATTTTAGTATAAAACATCTGCCATTATTTTTCAAACAACCTCATACAAATAAAAAAAAATATTTAAATGTTTAATTTTTATCTCAAGGAACCCACTTCCTGAAGCATTATTTAAAGCATACAAAGCAGAACAAGCCAATGTGAACAGATTGCCACTTGATGTTGTTTTAGATCTGTGTACAGATGCTGGGCACTTGCTGGAAAACAGTTTAAGCTATGCCTTTTATCATGCTCCAACACCTACTGATCAGGTATGTTTTGGGAAAAATGTTCACGTTTCAAATCTTAAAAGTTTTTCTATTCATACCTTGAAGTCTATATCTAAGGAAGGGTGAAATTTAAAAACTACTGAATGATTAGTGTAAGTTGAAAGTTTTCTAATTGTAAGTAGAATAAATTAAGTTATTCTTATAAAAAGTGGGTAACATTGACAGGAAATATATTTTTCTTAGATCCCATTTTATTTAATTTTGAAAGTGAAATTATAGTTTTGGCCTGATTATTAGGGTAATCTCGCATACCAGGTGATTCAACATTTTCAGGAACCATGGGGGAAGAGAAATTGTCATAATGTCCTTTTTTTTTAAAAACAAAATCAGTAATATAACTGAATAGCTTGCAGGTGGATTAGTCACAAGGATTAGCAATTAACTCAAATGAACATCTGATGCAAGTGCAGTAATGAATGCTATCTGGACGACCATGAATGCGATAGGCTAGAGAGGGGTGGGAGAGGGTCTGTGTTCAGTTATGGTTATAAAGTGGCTATGAATTTTACAGCCTAATTATTGTTTAAAAACAAAACAAAAAACCTCACCTTGTAATTGGCCAGTAAGGTACCTTTTAATTCTAGCTGCACCATGAAGCACCTTTTGGATGTGAACATTTGCTTAACAGTCAACCACATCGAAGTAAAAATAATAACTCTTAAACTATATTTCAAATTAATTTTTTTCATTGTATAATGTTTTTAAGGTAATTTGAAATGTCTCGTAGTTTTTCCTTCTGTTCTCTCTCTCATTTCACTATTTAGAATATTTCTATCCTCTTATGATCTTAGATCTTGTGATGTGAACAGCTATTAGTGAAGCTTAGCTTTAAAAATAGCTGCAGAAAAAGTCTAAATAATATTGGCTAGAACAAATTATGATTACACCAATGACGAGTAGATAAGGTGGCATAAAAAGTAGTTTGGTTTTATGAGTGTGATTGGACTTCTCATACAGAGAATAACAGTGACATCTAATTGAACTTTAAAGTACTTGAGAATATTCTTCACATCTGAGACTTTTTAAAGTTTCTTATTTTCCCAATTGAAAACATTTTAAATATTTTTATTGGTTTGAAAGATACAGAAAACTTCATACGTGAAAAGATGTTAGTTAATTTTAGTTGGCACCTACTAACAAAGTGTGTTATGTTAAAATACAAAGCAACTGTCATTGATAATTTGCTTGATACAGTAAGTGTTAAATAAAGCTTTATCTTTGTGCTTTAACTGATTATAATTCTTTTAAATGGCCTCATCAGTAAGGTTCTTCTGCAATGCAAATTTACTGTCACAAAAGGTATCAATCCTGTGTATTTTTATTGAAATTATATAGGAAATATTACTGTTCTATATAAATTTACACATGAATGTTTTATTTCAGTGTATGGATTACCTGTAACGTAATAGGATTGTTAATTAAACATGTTAATACTGTTGTGGTGGACTGTGGTTAACTTTGCAAATGAGTGCTTTTGAAGGTCAAAGTTGAACATTTATTACAATATAAGTAAAAAAAAAAAAATCTGTTACCAAGCCTGATTTCACGTCATATTATAAGGGCAGGTCATTGGTCACTACTAATAAGTTATGATCAGTTTCTGCTGTATTGTATTACATTTTGTAGCTGGAAGTGGTGACCACTGCAATTGGTAAAACAAATTTCTGAAAGAAGTGTGTTAATAAATATGAACCCAATGAATGTAGATGTATATGGAATGAATTTATCTGATGACAATAAATAAAACTGAATTCCTAACCCAAAGTGAAATATTGATTTTTTTTTTCCTAATAAATTTCTTGGAAGACAGTTTTGGAAATTTTTATAACATAAAGAAAAAATAGAAAAAAAATATTAAAACTAAGGCTACATCCTACTTAAAATGTGTGCTCTAAATTTCATGCACTTTGGTTAAGTATTTCCACTGTGACAAGGAGATAATTCTAGTTATATAAAGGACACACTTAGTGTTGAAACAGTTAAAATGGCTCTAACAATAATATTATGTTAGTCTGTTATTCCTAAAATATATTGCTTATTCTTAATATAGCTGCAACTATTTTGTCAAATAAGATGACATGTTTTCCAATTTATTTTATTCACAACCAAGTGAGGTGGTATTGTTTATCATAAGTGTGCAAAGAACAGTATTTCGGTAGTGCCAATACACTATGATGGGTAGGGGTTGAGGCAGCCATAAATTATATCCAGATATTTCCTCTTAATTGAAATGTAATCCAGAAGTGATGTTGATTGTTAAGGAATCAGGTTGTATACAAACTTTCCTAAAAAGCATTGTTCAAAAGGATACAATTATTCTGGAGATTAGATTTAATAGGAAATTGTAATGAGTGTAATTGTAATATTGGAAAGTGTTCTAGCAGATAATTCAATTCCTTGTCAGCTAACCTGCAGAGGAAGGAAATAATATAAAACTTAAACTACAGTATGAATTATAATAACATTTTCAACAGGATTTTCAACTTCTTGCATGTGTCTGGCTGCTAAGTATAAGGACATCTTTGTGGGAAGAAAATTCAGGTGCAAAAGAGAATTGTACAAATACCAGGAAAAAGTTCAGTTTCGTAAATGGATACAAGCACGACCTAAGTCTGTTAAGGAAGTTGGCTCACCATGTGTCTGAGGCACAGGCAAAGGTAACTTTAAATAGTTGCACATACAATTTCTTTCAGTAGAGCATTTAGTTTTTGATCTGTGTTGTAACTAATTGGTGGTCATTAAGAATCAAAAGGTAATTTTGCCAAAATCTTACAAATGTTTGTCATGTTTTTTTTGCTCTTGACAGCTGCCACTCTATGAAGCCACTCTTCGGATGATTACAGAAGCAAACCCAACAAAAACTCACTTGCTTTTGGACCATAGTATAAGGAAAAGAATGGACTCTTCACTTTCTGTCATTTACTCCAAAGGTCTGATGGCATATTTCTTTGAAGTGCATTTTAAGTTTTGTTGTTTATTTTTAAAATTAGATTTGTTAAAAATTTGTTTCCTCATGCCTACTACAAGGTGGTAAGTGAAGCTACTCTTGAACATGAATAAAAAGTTTTATTTCGTTTTTAAACAAAATTTATATACTTAAATTTTATGTTTAAGTAACTTCATGAAGGCCTTTAAAAATGCACTACAGTTTTTAACTTGCTGGTTTTAACTTTTTAAATGCCATCCATGTGGAACCTATCAAGTTGCTCATGAGACCATGATTTTGTCGAGTACAGAATCCTTAACAATATGATTCTCACCAAAATGTTTTAACTGAATTATCCTTGATGCTACAGTTAACCTCACTAATTACTGTTGGGTATCCCATGTATTTGAGGGTTAATCAGGCATCAATAGAAACTTGTTCTCAGTTAACTCCAGAGAAAGAGAGCTTGATTTACTAATATTTTTTACAGCTTCACAAGTTAAAATAAGCCCACTGGTAGATATCGAGTATCCTTTCTAGTGGCACTAGAAACCAGATTTTGATACTTGTGGTGGGCAGAACACAGGTAGCTCATTGTTTAGCTAAGTGCTTAACCTACAAACAAAGATGTCACGTATTTTGAGGATGTTTTGTGTTAATAGTTTATCCAAATAGGTTTGTAATGTTCCAATAATAATTGACTCTGTTTGCTATTTAAATAGAGAAATAATACATTGTAGTTTAAAATTAACCATTCAAATCGTCTGCAGTATAAGCAACGAACACTAGTGTGTTTATACAATATGGTGCACACTACTAATGGACAACATAATTAGAAGTAACTTAGGTTTAAGTTCTCTCATTAGTTTAGTTTTGTTTCTTCAATCAGCTTATCTCATAAATATTAGTTAATACAGGAGTGATGAGAAAACAGTTTGCACGAAGTGGATAATTAATTATTACCAAACACAAATTGACGTAGACAAAAAGACACCAGAATGTCCAATTAGAAGTATATAAAACGTTTTGGTTTGTACTATTGTCAAACCTTTCCTTCATACTTACAGGTGCTGGTCAATTAGGACCAGATGACAGAGATCACGCTTATGCTCTAATTCTAGCGTGCCGACATCTTCCATACCCCATGTTGTCTTCACCAGGGGCTCGTGAAAGAATGCTTTCAGATGCAGCACGCATTTTGGAGAAGGTTGGTGATAAAAGAAAGCTGAGAGACTGCCAAGCTATGATGATGTCACTGGGAACGTTAGTTGGTGGAATCCAGACATGAGTTTTTTTAGTCAAAACGATTATTTGTCACAAATATGAAATCATTCATTTCATATAAGAAAAATCATTTAACACTTCCACGTGGATTTTTATATTCCACTCTGTTACGATTACAAAAAGTAATTCCGTAGTGTGCCAGCAGGTGTGGGTAGTACTTTGATTTTTGTACTTGGTCTTTTAACGTCACTGTAGGTTGACCTGTAATTTACATTTTTCTTTGCCTAACTTATTTATCATCGGTGATGACGTTTTGAGTAAAGGTTTTTGAATGTTTATGCATTCTGAATAAACTTTTCTAGTCAAATACGTATGTATCAATACACACACAAAGCTTAAACAATCTATCAAAGAATACAGATATAAACTAATTAAAGTTGACACGTTTTAAGATTCGATAATGAACTTATAGAAAATGAATATTTATCTTAAACAGGACACTGTACAGTATGGACATCATACGTGACAGTACAAAATGTTAGGTTTGACCATAAACGAAACGGTGTAAAAGACGACAAGGTGTAGGGACGCTAACCCCGATAAATTAGCTTTAAGTGCAGAGTAATTGAATGAAAATATGCGATTAAAAAGAAATAACTTCTTTAATCTGGATAAAGCCTAAAAAGGCACAAGTTTTGAAAAGTTCGCCGACTCAGTTTCGATGGAGAATGGCAAATAACATGTTCCCCCTCACCCCTAAAGTAAATAAATAACAATAATACTTCGACACAATAGAAAGTGATACGTGTGATACAGCCCCAGTTTATGGCATTAAACGTGCAGCTGGTTATACGTATTACAGAAACATTCCATTTTATGACTACAAGACGTGGAAATTTGTCGCTGTAGGACGAGCTTTTATTCTTTTCCGTATACTTTCATAGTACATGTAGTTGTCATGCTACCCACTAGATGGCGCGAAATATATTTTACGTTTATTTTGTTTGTTTTGGAATTTCGCACAAAGCTACTCGAGGGCTATCTGTGCTAGCCGTCCCTAATTTAGCAGTGTAAGACTAGAGGGAAGGCAGCTAGTCATCACCACCCACCGCCAACTCTTGACTACTCTTTTACCAACGAATAGTGGGATTGACCGTCACATTATAACGCCCCCACGGCTGGGAGGGCGAGCATGTTTGACGCGACTCGGGCGCGAACCCGCGACCCTCAGATTACGAAGTGCACGCCTTAACGCGCTAGGCCATGCCAGGCCCTTTTACGTTTATGTAGGCTAAGTAAGGTTTGCCGTATAATTGTAAGAAAAATGTTTTACAGGATAACAAGCAACGTACCGTTGGCCTACACGTACTTCCTTGAACATATAAACATATCTGATTATTTTATGATACACGACAAGGAATTTTTATGACGTGGTGTTTATAAAGAAGTAAGATTTTAATATAAACCGAAATATATTTGATATTCAACCTGTAGTCTGGTTAAGGGGAAAACTCTGAATTTCCTAAATATTTATTTGAGATAACGTCATGAAAACCAAAATTATTTAAGTTTTCGAAAGTTCTGTTGGTAATCATTAGTATTTTACACACACACACACACACACACACACAGTACGTTGTTGAATCTTACGCTCGAGAATCTTCTACAAATTTAGAGAACAGGCGGGGCTTTCGTAATGCACATTTCATTCCCGTCATTTTTGTTTTCTGTGTGTTTAAAAAAATTCCTCGCAAAGCTGTATAAAGTTTCAACTATACATGCGTAGATGTTCCTGATTTTGAACTGTGGTGCACATGCTCTCTTCGTATGGTGCATGTAAAAGTTGCACAATTGCAAAAAGGAAGCGGTAGCGTGGTGTATAAATATCATTGAGATAAAAAAATCGGGTGGTCCACGGACAGAGCAAGTGGTCAATAAACACCAACCATCCATTTTTGCGTTCATTCTGTTGGACTGATCAATAAATCTCATCGTCACTCATATAGTGTTCTCACGTCCCGGCATGGCCAAATGGTTAAGGCACTCGACTCGTAATCTGAGGGTCGCGACTTCAAATTCCCTTCACACCAAACATGATAGCTCTTTCATCCGTGGAGGAGTTATAATGTAACGGTCAATTCCGCTATTCGTTAGTAAAAGAGAAGCCCAAGAGTTGGCGGTGGGTGGTGATGACTAGCTGCCTTCCCTCTAGTCTTACACTGATAAATTAAGGACGGCTAGCACAGATCGCCCTTGTGCAACTTTATGCGAAATTCAAAACAAACCAATCTCACGACCCAAAGTGCGGAGCGCGTTTTTGTGGTAATGGGAACTATAAATCACACGATTCACAGTGTGAGTATCCTGAAAATTAAGCTAATCCTGGCTTATCATTATTGTCAAGTGTAGAAATATGTCGAAGATGGACGGTAAAAAATCCCTTCTCGACAATTAAGTTCTTTCTCATTTTATTTTAATTAAGTCGAAAAACAATAATTTTAAAATTTCACCTATAACGTTTTTATATTGTGATATTTTATTTTATTTACTTTTTTTAGACCAAATTTTGGATTTGATAAAAAAAAATCCATGCTGGTGCTCCAGAACGTAAGGATTTCATAAATATATATGAATATTTTATTTTGGTTGAATTAAGTTTTCACAATGTGTACCAGGTAAAAAGTGTTTGGTATGAGAAAAATATTGGGTTTAATTATATAGCCATAGTATTAATTCTGATAGCATATTAATATATTTTCTTAATATCTGTGTGGTTATGCTCGCCCTTTCAGTCGTGGAGGTATTATAATGGTGCGATCAATCCCACTATTCGTTAGCAAAAGAGAAGCCCAAAAGTTGGCGGTGGGTAGTGATAACTAGCTGCCTTTCCTTTAGTCTTATACTGCTAAATTAGGGACGGCTAGGCGCAGATAGCCTTCGTGTAGCGTTGCGCAAAATTAAAAACAAAGAAAAATAAAATATACGCCTGAATTATGGTATAAAGACTGTTTTAATGGTAACTGAACATTTTAATTTACCGTGAAAACCCGAATAAGCACGTTGCTTTCTATCAATGTAAATTTTAACCGGTAGGTAACAGCACTTTGAATCTTGCCTAACCAGAACGAAAAGATTCGGTAAGTTCGAAATTTTCAGGACTCGTATTTCTTTTTATAATGGTATCTTCAGTGCCACGTTTACAAAAAAATCCCTGACTCATGTAAGTGTGCATTACACGCATACGCAAAACTGGCATGCTTTCAAATTCCTTGTTTCTTTTAATCACTGAATGTTCCATTACTGTCAAACGGAGCTATTTTGTTGACATTATGGCATGTTTTTTCGTAATTCAACAGCTGTTTCTTGTTGATTAAATCGCGCAGTTTAATACATGTTTGCATAAAATAAGTTTTCTTTGTTTGGAACAACAACGATATTTTTTTTATTATTATTATTGGGACTCTCTTTCAATGTATTAACTAAGGTAAAATCTAATCAACGATAAATAGATTTTTATAGGGATACCCCCTGATGGTTACTGCCCTAATGAATATATTAAAGCGATTAAAGTCTGATGATAATCACAACTAATGTAACGTCTCGGTGAAATGGAATATATTAGACCTACATTTTGATGTTTGGTGTCCATACATATTGTGAAGACAATAAACTGTTCATTTTTGAGAAGGGGTATGTAACAGTGTTATCTAACGAAAAGTATTCGTACGCCTAGATCACAAAAAAGGTGTTGAAACTGGAGATTCATAACTTTCCAAGATGGGAATAGCTTCTATACTTATACATCGGAAAGAAAAGTCGTCCTTAGTAAAAAAAAACAAAAAAAAACACGTTATGTAACAAATGAGAGCCCCTGAATTCTTTGTTTATTTGAAGTTAAGCACAAAGCTACACAATGGCCTGTCTGTGCTGTGCTCACCACGGGTATCAAAACACGGTTTCTTGCGTTTAAAGTCCATAGACATACCACTGTGCTGTTGTGCTGTGTAATTAAAAAGGATTTTTGTTTGAAAAAGTGAAGCACGTCATGACAGCACTAGTTTCTTCCAAGATATATCTATTCAACCACTGCGTACCTGAAATAACTGAAGAAAGAGAAACAGATATTTGTGGTATTATATATGAAGACACACAAGTCGTAACACCTGTGGATTTCGATGCGGCTGGACGTGCTGTGGCTTCGAAAACCGTCGTTTACCTCTATACTAATGGAATTCAGAAGGAGAGGCGTGCCTTGGTCGTGGTAGCCTTACAGACGGAGCCTTCTGCAGTAGAAACTACGTTGCAGGGCTATTTTCAAGATGCACCTTTGTCAGCTGGAACATGACTGGACGTTGCTAAAATCGTCTGAATGTAAAGAATTTAACCTTCTTACTTGATGTTACTTGCTCTAAACATGAATAATTAATTTCTGGTATATTGCAACACATACACGCTTATGAAAAGCTCATTACTATTGAAATTTTGTAGTACAGACTCCATAATCGTTGGAATTAAACTCTTCTTTTGGTCCGAAAGATATTTCATAATATATTTGATTGTTTCTCGTCGAATTATGCCCAAAGCTACACAAGGGTTACCTACGCTAACCGTTCCTAATTTAGTAGTGAAAGACTAGAGGGAAGGCAACGAATCATCAACACTAGCGAATAGTGAGATTGACTAAAACAGTAAAACGTCACCACGGCTGAAAGAGCGAGCATGTTTGGTACGACGGAGATTCGAACCCAGAATTCTTACTGTCAGGCCTATTCCACAGGAGTTAAAGTCCCATGTTTGATGCTTGTATCTAGAAATTTTAGTTGCTTTAGCATAGGCCGCGTGTTTCGTGACAGGATGTATTGTCATACGCAAATAGCGCCTTCATCCGTTCATTAAATAATTCCGCCCTAATCTGTGATGCCTTCCTTGCCTTATGTTTCCTTCGTATTCTTGAACATAAAAAAAGTACAGACTCTTTACAGACAAATAATGACTAATTCACCTCACACCTAACTAACATCGTTTTCTAACTGTTAGCATTCGGTATACTAAAAAAGTAATCGAATAGCCTAATTGCCTGCCTCCGGGCTTATTTACGACTGTCACTTTGAGTGTGTGTGAGTTTTATTTTTATCTTATTGCAAAACCACATCGGGCTCTCTGTTGTGTACACCGAGGGAGGGGAATCGAGTCCTTGAATTTATCATTGTAAATTCGCTGTTCGAGTTGGAGAACCTGTCACTTTGAAATTGGCTAAATTGTGTTTTCATCACTCCATAGGCCCGGCGTAGCCAGATGGTTAGGGTATTCGACTCATAATCTGAGGGACTCGGGTTCGAATACTCGTCACACTAAACATGCTCACCCTTTCAGCCGAGGCGGCGTTATGCTGTGATGGTCAGTCCCACAATTCGTTGGTAAAAAAAGAAGCCCAAGAGTTGAAGGTGGATAATGATGACCAGCTGTCTTTTCTCTATAATTTTACACTGCTAAATTAAGGTGGATAATGATGACTAGCTGTCTTTTCTCTAGTTTTACACTGCTAAATTAAGGTGGATAATGATGACTAGCTGTCTTTTCTCTATAATTTTACACTGCTAAATTAAGGTGGATAATGATGACTAGCTGTCTTTTCTCTAATTTTACACTGCTAAATTAAGGTGGATAATGATGACAAACTGTCTTTTCTCTATAATTTTACACTGCTAAATTAAGGTGGATAATGATGACTAGCTGTCTTTTCTCTAGTTTTACACTGCTAAATTAAGGTGGATAATGATGACTAGCTGTCTTTTCTCTATAATTTTACACTGCTAAATTAAGGTGGATAATGATGACTAGCTGTCTTTTCCCTAGTTTTACACTGCTAAATTAAGGTGGATAATGATGACTAGCTGTCTTTTCTCTAGTTTTACACTGCTAAATTAAGGTGGATAATGATGACTAGCTGTCTTTTCTCTATAATTTTACACTGCTAAATTAAGGTGGATAATGATGACTAGCTGTCTTTTCTCTAGTTTTACACTGCTAAATTAAGGTGGATAATGATGACTAGCTGTCTTTTTCTCTAATTTTACACTGCTAAATTAAGGTGGATAATGATGACTAGCTGTCTTTTCTCTATAATTTTACACTGCTAAATTAAGGTGGATAATGATGACTAGCTGTCTTTTCTCTAGTTTTACACTGCTAAATTAAGGTGGATAATGATGACTAGCTGTCTTTTCTCTAGTTTTACACTGCTAAATTAAGGTGGATAATGATGACTAGCTGTCTTTTTCTCTAGTTTTACACTGCTAAATTAAGGTGGATAATGATGACTAGCTGTCTTTTCTCTAGTTTTACACTGCTAAATTAAGGTGGATAATGATGACTAGCTGTCTTTTCTCTAGTTTTACACTGCTAAATTAAGGTGGATAATGATGACTAGCTGTCTTTTCTCTAGTTTTACACTGCTAAATTAAGGTGGATAATGATGACTAGCTGTCTTTTCTCTAGTTTTACACTGCTAAATTAAGGTGGATAATGATGACTAGCTGTCTTTTCTCTAGTTTTACACTGCTAAATTAAGGTGGATAATGATGACTAGCTGTCTTTTCTCTAGTTTTACACTGCTAAATTAAGGTGGATAATGATGACTAGCTGTCTTTTCTCTAGTTTTACACTGCTAAATTAAGGTGGATAATGATGACTAGCTGTCTTTTCTCTAGTTTAACACTGCTAAATTAAGGTGGATAATGATGACTATCTGTCTTTTCTCTAGTTTTACACTGCTAAATTAAGGTGGATAATGATGACCAACTGTCTTTTCTCTAGTTTTACACTGCTAAATTAAGGTGGATTAATGATGACTAGCTGTCTTTTCTCTAGCTTTACACTGATAAATTAAGCACGTTTAGCGAAAATAGTTCTCGTGTAGTATTTGCACCAAATTAAAAAAACGAACAAACTTTCTGAAAGGTAACACAGAAACTTCGCTGTCTCAGAACACCCAGACATCCTACTAACATATCTACCCGATTAATGGACATGGTCTCGGTGGATGTACAGTACACACGACCAAGTATTATTACATGTATTATAGACTGTATAGTCCAGGGAACAGTACACACGACCAAGTATTATTACATGTATTATAGACTGTATAGTCCAGGGAAAAGTACATATGACCAAACATTATTACATGTACTATCACCTGTATGGTATAGTGTACAGTACACATGACCAAGTATTATTACATATACTATCACCTGTATATTCTAGTCTATGGTACATATGATCAACTATTATTACATGTACTATCACCTGTATAGTGTAGTGTACAGTACACATGACCAAGTATTATTAATGTATTATTATGACTATAAATGAGTATTTCTGAGCACTTACATATTTAATTTTTTCCTTTTTTTTATCGGGTACGTCTTAGAGTTAGTCCATATCAAATGTTAAAACAGTGCTCTGGTTGGGTGATGCAGAAAAGCACACTGTTTATACTTTCCTATTCATTTATGTTTGCAATGCTTCGGGTGTAGGCATACAATATTATTACGTTCTGTATCAAAACGTTGTCATGTTCATGTTTTAAAACGAAAGAAAAAACACGAGAGTAATACACACTATACCCTGTGGCGGTTTCCCTTACTTCCAAGTATCTTCGAGCAGTTCGACACCAGGCTATTTGTAAACAACTGTGTACAGCCAATGGCTATGGCGTGTCACGTACAAACGTATTGACGTACAAAAAAAAGAAAAAGAGAGTTCTGTGAACTGTGCTTAGATCTAATTGTATTGGACTCAGAATACGCTGCCAGACGTGTACTCAGTGTGACGTGATGAAAGATAAGATGTATATATACATGTCAACTAACTAAAGTAAATTAAGTTTTTAGTCTAACTTAGTCGTGGCTGAGCAAAATATATACATTTTAAAATAGAATATAACTATCCTTAATGATCAAAATGTTCAGCATTTCACAACAAATTATAACATGTTCTTAATGGTAGATTATGTTTAGAATAAATAATTCTCAGTAGAAGGTTTGTAACAAACCGAACAAGTTTCGGTCGTGTAATAGTACAGCTTAACACTTGGTATATGTGGTTTCGACATTCAAGTTGATAATTAACCCAAATATAAGGAATACTTTAAGTTACTTTCATCATATACACTATGTATGTGTGTATATTTACTTTAGTTGTGGTTCAAGGTACATTTTTACATAGTAAATATAGTTGTTTAATTAGATACATAATACCATCTCTTCTATTATGTAACGCCAAAACATATATGTGAAAATTACTTCGATTTATCTTATCATTCAAAACTTTATTTTAATTAGCTTTCGGGCAATAGTATGTTTCACAAATTACCTGGCATTTTAAGAATATAGTCTTTATTTGTTGTTGTTTAATGCTAGATGTCTCGTCATTCGATAATTTGTCCATTTGCCATGAAATATAGTCATAAAAAAGTTTAACCTACTACTTTCATTTAACACCACTACCGGTTCTTTATTATTACGACCTGGTGAAATACGACATTGCAATTGAAGCAAACATTTCTTCAAACCAAATAACTTACAGTACACATTTCATAAGTTTCTGAATCGACAAGGTACATTATGAACTGTCATTAGTCGCTGAATATAATACAGATAACCGACCTGAGGGCGAGAATAAAGAAGACAGTAAGTAAACATCGAAGCTACAACGTTTGATCAAGCGAGAAATATTGCGTTTCTGTTTGAGCGGTAATTAGTAATAGAAGAAACTGTACGATGAAGCATTCTGTAAGTAGGACCTGGTAAACTGCTCTGGAATCAAAAACAGTAACGGAAAAGTAAACACATAGACGCTGTTAAAGATTAGGACATCAATTTACTTATACTAAAAAAATGATTATTTTACTGGAATGTTCTGTATAGAAATATACAGACGTACGTCTTTTACAGACATCAAATGATGGGAGCCTTTTGGAAATAATGAAACGCGTTAAAACACAAATTGGAATGTTTTCGAGATCTGAGTTTAAAATACCCACGTGTCTGAGGCATAACTGGTTTTGCTTGCTAGGATATTTTGCGTTTGTTTTAAAAATATATATTAAACCACACACACATATTATATCATACAGAGCACCACAATAATTCTATTTAGTTATCTTATTAACTCCATTTTTATACTCTATGAATACAAATTATATATATACGATATATGTACATTCATATCATACAATAAAAAGTTAACTACTACTTCATAAGTATTTGAAGAAGATAATACGTTGATAGAAATAATTAAATGCAGAAATAAAATAAAAAGTGCGTTTATTTTATAATCTATATTATTATTATTTGACTGTACGTACGTTGGCCCATGAGCAACGAACTTTCTCTAAAAATTCGTTAAATATAATATTACTGATATATTACTGGTATTTGTTAGCATAATCGGAAGACTGTGACATAACAGTAACCGGTTAATTTTGGTGACGCCAAAAAAGTAACTTCTCTGTAAATTATTTTATATAACAATAATGTGAATATATTTAATTTATTATAACAACATTTAGTTTTATCCGTTCTGAAAACGTAATGGCGCTTTTACCATATAAACGAGCATGCGTACTTCATTTCAATTCATGTAAATAAAGTGCAGTAGAGATTATGTACAACATCTAATAAATCTCTTATTAAAGTTTTCAGTAATGCCTAACCTTAGAGCGTAGTATAGGAATATATGTTTATTTACTCATAGTATTAGGTACGGTAAACTTTAGCCTTAACTAACTCACCTGAAGCAAAAGACGTATACAGGTTACAGTGGTAGTGTATCCTTTTATCGAATATAGGCTATACGTAATGGCCTGGCATGGCCAAGCGCGTAAGGCGTGCGACTCGTAATCCGAGGGTCGCGGGTTCGCGCCCGCGTCGCGCTAAACATGCTCGCCCTCCCAGCCGTGGGGGTGTATAATGTGACGGTCAATCCCACTATTCGTTGGTAAAAGAGTAGCCCAAGAGTTGGCGGTGGGTGGTGATGACTAGCTGCCTTCCCTCTAGTCTTACACTGCTAAATTAGGGACGGCTAGCACAGATAGCCCTCGAGTAGCTTTGTGCGAAATTCCAAAACAAACAAACAAAACAAAGCTATACGTAATAAAGGCTTAACTGATATTTGGCCTATGACAAGTGGACTTGTAGATTTCGATACACGCGTAATATTAGAATCCTTTTGTATAATTTTGAAGTTAAATTCCTCTATTTTATATTTCTAAAACTGTTTATTTACTTGGGCAGCGTTATGTAATTTTTATCAGAGTGAAAATATTTTATCCTGTTAAAGTATTTGGTAAAAGAATGACTAGAAATCCTGTATTTAAGACGTCTCCTTGCAATAAAGATACTAATTAGGTTAAAACTAAACTTTGTAGCAGGTTAAAATAACTTGTTTTACAATAACCATTTTTATCGATTCCTTTTATTTCGCCGAGGAAATACGAACGAAGACTATATTTTTTATGTTTTTTATTGTTTTTGGTTTGTTTTGAATTTCGCGCAAAGCTTCACGGGGCCTATCTGCGCTTGCCGTCCCTAATTTAGCAGTGTAAGACTAGAAAGAAGGCAGCTAGTCATCACCTCCCACTGCCAAATCTTGGGCTACTTTTTTACCAACGAATAGTTGTTTTGACCATAACATTATAACGCTCCCATGGAATGAATTATTATTATTATTGTATTTATATAGTGGTATTTAATTTACTCTCTTTTAAGTTATTTTTTTTTCTTCCAGCTACTTATAATTTAACCAAATTAATTAACGATAAACAGTCACCAGTACTTTATAAAACCTCATAAAACGACAAACACTTTCTAATAATATGTATTACATTTAATTATAAGCATTGCTACAACCGGAATGTTTAGTAGATCCGGTTGCTTAAATAAATATTTAGTAGCCAATGGCGTGTAGACAATTTAGTTTGAAAAATTTTATCACTGGTCATTTACATATTTGTAATCGGGTAAATAAATAGGTACCTTTGATAATAATAACATGTAGAAAATTTATATAAAAATAATTGACAATATTTCATAAATTGTTGAAAGTCGAAAATACTTCTATCAGTTTCGATTTCTTTTAAACCAGCGTTTTCGCTAAATATAAACAAACCAAGTTAGATATTATCGACATTGAACTTGTTACACACCAAAATAATTACACACTTTAATTTCCCCTGTGGTGCAGCTTTATGCCTGTAGACTCGCACTGCTAGACACAGGGTTTCAATATCCGTGGTGGGCAGAACACAAATAACCCATTGTGTAGCTTCGCGTTTAATTCGAGATAATAAATCAAAACTTTAAATTAAACCGCTACATGCCAGAAAATGTTAATAACGTCAGCTTAATTTCTGGAATTGGAACGGTTACTAATTATTACACGTTTGAACTCAAATGGATATCAAGATATAATAAAGTAGTCATCCAGAATGAAACATACACCGCAAGAAATAAAAGCTTTTCCCTAAACAGTTTGTCTTAAAACCATTTTCTTAAGGTGGAAAATATTTAATGTGTCTGGCAAGAAACCAAACCTAATCCTCCAAAATAACGTATGGTCTTCGAAAGATTAGCGTTAATGTAATTTTTCACAATAGATATTCTTAAATTCGCGGATAAACAGTCGGTTAACAGGGTCAGTTTATGAACTTGCAACGTTAAAGTCCAGGGTTTGATTCCTCGTGGAGGACAAACCACGGATAGATGATTGTATAGTTTTGCACCGGAAAAAAACAGACAAAACTGTATTGAAGTATTAATATAAAATAAAGAAAATTTGAATATAAGGTAATACCAGAAATTGATATTGATAAATAAAAAAATGATCCTCCGGTGGGACAGCGGCAAGTCTTCGGATTTACAATGCTAAAGTCAAGGGTTCGATTCTCTTCGGTAGACACAGCAGATGGCCCATTGTGGTTTTACTATAAGAAAAACACGTACAGTTTACACTATTAGGCACTAACGTTTGAAATAAAACAATTAAAAAAACATATCAATTTGGGCAGTGGTTCTCAAACTCTTTTAGTCTGAGGTTCTCTTGATGTGAATAAAAACATTTTGAGGCCCTCAACCTATAAATTTAACACGGTGTTGTGGTAGAAATAATAACATCTGTAGTGACATGCTCTGTCATTTAATTAATTTAACGTATTTTTTTATCAATTTACCTTGTATTTAGAATTAAAATTAATTCAGCATTTTTATTTTCGGTTCATTTTATGGTGGTCCCTCAAAAGACTTTTCGACTTTCACTTTTAGAAACACTAGTTTGGTGCATAAGAACATGCTAAGAATCACATCTAACTGTAAGTCGCCATTACGTTACCAGTAAATAAGATTTAAATATATCATTGTATTGTAACCACAACATGATATAATAGTTGAATATTCACTTTCGCTGTGAAAGTCATTGTCACTTGGTATGGAAAAAATCAGGTCTGATTGCTAAGAAATCTGTGTGAAATCGAGCAGATTACAAGTAATAAAGGCATAAGGAAAACGAATAGATGCATTATATCAATATAATTGTTGCTAATACAGATAATATCTCAGCTCTGCACGTGTGTGTCATATCCCAGCGGTACTGAAGAGTTCTGGTATTGGACGAAAGCGTATCAGATACAGTGAGGTCAACATATTATACACTTTTTTTTTCCGTTCATGGAGGTTTATTGTCGTTCCCGGTGGACACAGTGGTAAATTTACGGGCTTATAATACTAAAATTCTAGGTTCGGTTACCCCAAGTGGAGACAGTGGTAAGTTTACGGGCTTATAGCATTAAAATCCTAGGTTCGCTTCTCCGCGGTTTACACTGTGGCTACCCCAGTGTGACTTTGATTTAAATAAATGAATAATAGACGTAACGTGTATGTCACTATCTATGTATGTAACCAAAACTTTTGTGCCGTCTATTGAATGGCACCATGAACAAAAATCCATAAGAAATTCCACACTTTGGGTATTCAAGGTTCAGACTATTAAAAAAAAAATTACGGCATGTAAAACAACCATTTCTTTTACACAATTTTAAACGGAAGTACCTCGTGAGGATTTCATTATATCTTTGTTGGTGTAATTTGTAAACATAGTATGAAACTTTGAATCGTTAAAAACATATTTTTTTCAGTAAAGGATAACACCTTTAATGTATAAAAAACTGTAGTTTATATCATTAAACTTTGTGAATATTGTAGTCTCTATACAATGAATCATTTCGATACAGCTAGTTACCTGTGACTACAGGCACAGTCTGAACATTTTTTTTCCTGTGCAGTACTTCACAGAAAAAAAAAAATCACTTATTTTAGAAAATACCCACTTTTGCTTTTTTTTTTCCAATAAGGTATGAATACTACGATTAATAATTAATAGTACAAACAGACGCACGTATGGTGGCGCTTCTGCTAATTGTTATAATATCACCATGAAATATAGTTGAGTTTTGCTTACAATAGCATTTTGGGGATTTGTGCTCGTTTTGTACGTTCAGACAAACACTTGAGAATATATATAGTTGTTAATGCATTTGTTAATTTTCTATACACAGTTAAGCAGTTTTATCCTTAATTTTAAGCATTGTACCGTGTACCTGTATTTATTTTTTATTTATTTTTCCCAACACCTTACTAAAACCTGTCGATGTAAAACCACTCGTAATATTTTCGATTTCACAGAAAGCCAAAAATCTGTTTATATAATTCTTTTACTTGTGATTACTGCTACTATTTCCGGCGTAAGTTTCTCCGATGCACGCGTCCCAGTGCATGCAGCACGCGATAAATGTGCTGTCAATGAGTTAGCTCACTGACGTGCATGATGAAAATTCTCGCTTAGAACGTATGTTAAAAATATGATGGTCGGTTGTCCCAATTTACATCTCCTAAGACAGCAACCAAGTGATTATAGGGTAATGGTTGAAAACAACCGCAAACGAATTAAACGGCGTTATTTAGCATCCGTTACAGCAACTTTGATCAAGTGATAACATAAGTAATATAGAGTGATATTAGAGAAACTATTACTGTCTCTGAACTTTAAATGGACCAATAACGCTGTGCCAAATTAACTCTAATTTAGTAGAATCAATATTGTAAAATCATTAGTGTCTGGACTATACTCTACCTAGTATTAACCTGGATCTAGTAGCGATATAGAAAAACTATTACTGTCTCTAAGCTTCAAATTACTCAACACCTGCACGTCACATTGACCTTAACCTTGACCTGGTAGTAATATAACAAAGACACTATTGTCTTTGACCTTTGACCTACGGAACATCCGATATTCCTGTGTCACAGAACTCTGCTCTTAAGAGTTTATAGTAATATTGGAAAACCATAAACAAATAAACAGTATTTCGACGAAAAGCTGTGCTTGAAATTTACCTCAATTTTACTGTATTATAATTATATATATATGAATGGATTATGTTTACTATTAGAGATTTTATAAGCTTTTCAAAGGCAAGCCTAAACAACGATTTCTCTCAATATAAACAATGCTAAAGATTTATTTTTAACAATAATACAAGTTTTGAGTGATTGAGCACCAAACCTTGTATCTGTTGCCCAAAGTTAAGTTTATACGTGGAGACAGGTGTTAAAATATATCCATGTAATCATATATCACCAAGAGGAAAAACCGTTGTATTAAATTATTTTACACGGTCAGAGACATATCGCGCATCTTCTAAACCTTTCTCTACAGTACATCATCACCTAGGGTCGATAAGCGTGTAATAATATATGCACGCCTAAATAAATAACACTTGTTTTTGTTTTGTCACTACTCCGTTGCACGCGGCATTATCAACTTATAAACCATTATTATGATATATTATTATAAATAATTTATCTTTCGTTAACATGTTTTAGTCCTAGCCTGTTTATTTGTAACTGAGTTAACTTAAACGTACCTTAGTATGGACTAAGTGTTCTTACCATGGTATTTGCGGAAATTGATTCGTCTCTTTGTTTCTTTTGAAGCAAAGCACCATTGGGCTATCTGAAGTGTCCAACGCGGGTAATCTGACCCAAGATTTTAACATTGTAAGTTTGTAGACTTATTTCTGATGTATCACGAACTGCCCTACTCTATAGCTTACCACGAACCAGTGTTTTATAGTTTCGTAAGATAAATATTTAGAAGTTGTTTGTTTGTTTTTAAGTGCATAGCTACGCAATGGACTATTTTCGCTGCACCCACCGCTGATATCGAACCTCAAATTTAAGTGTTATGAATGTGTCATGCATTTCGTCTTCCTATAGCGTTGACTTTTACTCTAAAGTTATTTTCTGTCCTGTATGTACGTGCAGAATTTTCATGTACCATACTGTCAATAAAGCCATTACGTCGAATCTCATTTTGAGTTTCTGTTTCTGTGTCATTTTCTAAGCTAGAAGTTAACTCTTACCGCCTTTATACAGGATTGCTACACAAGACTTTGTGAGCGTTATATGTTTCGGCCAATTCCACTTTTCGTTGATAAAAGTGTACTTCAAGAGTTGGCGGTGGGTACTGCCAACTGATTGTCTCCTTTTTGATCAGCAGTTCAAAATTCGGGACGGTCTTAGTAACTTTGGCATAAAATAGAACGTACCTCCCCCCCAAGACTTCTGAGACGCCATTTTGAGAATCCTTTGTTTTATAGTCTCCCGACGGTACAGCGGTAAGTCTTTGGATTTACAATGCTGAAATTAGGGTTTCGATGCACCTTGGTGGACACAGCAAATAGCCCAATGTGTCTGCTATAAAATCGTACAAAGCTTTAACTTATCACGCTTTATGTGTCGTACATCTTTAAGCTTGAATTTTCTTTGAAGCCCTTCCGACTCATTAGATAACTATTAGTTTGCTGCGATAATATTGTTTAAAATATATAACTTAGTAGAAGTCTCTAAGATAGTTTTTATAGTTATATTTACAAGTGAATATATGTGTGTTTGTTTGTTTGTTTTTGAATTTCGCGCAAAGCTACTCGAGGGCTATCTACGCTAGCCGTCTCTAATTTAGCAGTGTAAGACTAGAGAGAAGGCAGCTAGTCATCAACACCCACTGCCAACTCTTGGGCTACTCTTTTACCAACGAATATTGACCGTAACATTATAACGCCCCCACGGCTGAAAAGGCGAGCATGTTTGGCTCAACAGGGATGCGAACCCGCGACCCTCAGATTACGAGTCGCACGCCTTAACCCACCTGGCCATGCCAGGCATATTTCTCCGTTTCCAGAGAAATGCTTAAACAAGTATTATTATTCCCAAACTTTTTTCTTGTAGAAGTCTTCCATAAAAACTGAACATTTATGCACTTGCTAGAAAATGGTTATGGTTTTCAGTATGAAACGAACATTTATGCACATTATATTTCGCAATATTTATTGTATGTGTGTGTAACTCGAAACATTCTTTTCTGTTTGTTTGTGGGACAAATTATCTCGTTTTTATTGTTACCCCCCGTAGACTTACAACGCTAGAAATCTGGTTTTGAGATCCGTGGTGAGCAGAGCACACATAACTTATTGTGTAACTTTGTGCTTAACTTCAAAAACGAACAAATGTATTGTTGGGCGTTTTCTGATAAACGTTAATTACATAGTTTAAAGAAAACACTAGAAACGAGGGCTTCCGAATAGACACGCAATCAGCTAAAACATTTGAACAAATTAGATTCTCACTAATGTCTGAAAGTTTTCTGTTTACACCATTTCGTCAATCGGAACATTGGTCAGTCAGAACAAAATGGCTGAGTAGTAAGTCACCGACAGTGTCAAACTACTTCAAAATCAGTCCCAATTTGAATAGTTTTAAAGTCACCCCTAGGTGGCGTATTATAGTATGCACAAGGTAACTCTCAGAATGCTCAGAATGAATAAAAACCCTATATTCCGAACGATTTTGAAATTTGGAAAACCAGTCTTGTCTCTTAAGAAAAGCCTGCCTTTCGAAAGCGCTTGGGTTATAAGGGTTTTTTAACTCATTTCTGTCAAGACTTCTTGAACCTACGTGTTTTACTAACATCTCAGAAT
The DNA here is from genome assembly GCF_004210375.1 of Tachypleus tridentatus. Lineage (NCBI taxonomy): Eukaryota > Metazoa > Arthropoda > Merostomata > Xiphosura > Limulidae > Tachypleus > Tachypleus tridentatus. The sequence continues at coordinate 83,068,296 of NC_134826.1, read as the reverse complement.
GTTCAGATGTGGTAGATCACCACAGAGCCTGATAGGCTTAGCTTAAGACTCACGAAGACTTTGGTGATTCTCACACTGTCCTCCTTCTATCATATCTTATCCACATGGAATTGCCAAATATTGTTATGTTTCAGTACTCTTTATGACTTCTACTTACAAAGGATTGTTGCTTAACAGCATTGACATAGGTAAGAAATGCGTGTGGTCCGTGGGACTAGGTGAGTTATACTGACTAAACTCGCTTCCTTTTTCTCTCAATCCCTTCGCGTGCGCACGGATGTCGGTTAAATAGTAATCATTCATCCATATCATTGGATAATGTAGCTATTTTCCGGAAAAGCGAAATGCTTTGCAACCCACTGGAGTAACGAAACAGTGACTATTATTTTTATTTTGGAATGTTTAGGCCTTGTATATATTAACGGAACACAGATGTATGCACTTGAAAAGCGGTAACAAATGGAGGGATTACAATAACATTCATAATACCCCTGATTGAGCACCGTACAAGAGACCATAAAATGAAATTAAGCTACACGAAAATAAAGGATGTCGAATTCCTAAAACCTAGCATAATGAAAATTAAATTAGATTTAACGGTTGTCACATCTTGTTACCAACACATGTACTGTAGGTCTCTATGGTTCAATAATAATTATTTTAATTGATATGTGAACGGGAAAAAACAACAACAACATGTGTATCATACAGTATCTCTTCAGGTTGTGTTCAAACTTTGTCTAGTTTTCTTCGTTGAATAATAGCAAAGGGAAATAACTTTAAGCGTCTGTTCTGGTTTTGCAGTTGTGGTTTCTATAACTGAAAAACATTTTATTTTTTCAATTATATTTATATAAATAATTTGATCGTATACATCTTAAACGAAACTATCTATTGGTTTGCACAGAATATGCGTACTACCGATGCGATAATGACCTCAGAACATAAAGCTTAGCGTGATCTAGTTAATTAATATGCTCACATTACCATGTAACAATCAATGGAGGAGTGAGGTTTGAAACAGCTTCTTCGCGTTGTTATTACCATGTAACAAGCAAAGGAGAAGTGAGGTTTGAAACAGTTTCTTCACGTTGTTATTACCATGTAACAAGCAAAGGAGGAGTGAGGTTTGAAACAGTTTCTTCACGTTGTTATTACCATGTAACAAGCAAAGGAGGAGTGAGGTTTGAAACAGTTTCGTCATGTTATGACTACCATGTAGCAAGCAAAGGAGGAGTGAGGTTTGAAACAGTTTATTCACGTTGTTATTACCATGTAGCAAGCAAAGGAGGAGTGAGGTTTGAAACAGTTTCTTCACGTTGTTATTACCATGTAACAAGCAAAGGAGAAGTGAGGTTTGAAACAGTTTCGTCATGTTATGACTACCATGTAACAAGTAGAGGAGAAAAACCAGTCGTCCTCCCCCTGGATTACCAGTTTTTCCCTAGTTGTAGCCTTGATGCAATTTTGTCATCTGATGTCGAAGTTGTAAAATTAAATTTATCTTACCAATTATTAGCCAATAAAAAAACCCTCTTTTATCAGTGTTAAAATGAAACTAAATTGTTTTTACATGATTAACTATTCGTAATTTATTTTTCACTAGCTGGAATACCCGTATCTATATATATTGTATAATTAGCTGCAGTACCCGTCTATATATACCTAGCTGCAATACCCCGATCTGTGTATATTGTATAACTACCTGCAATACCGGTATATATATATAACTAGCTGGAGTACCCGTGTGTATATACATATATATACCTAGTTGGTATGGATACTCCGATCTGTGTATATTGTATAACTACCTGCAATACCTGTATATATATATAACTAGCTGAAGTACCCATATATGTAGATAACTAGCTGAAGTACCAATATATATACATATATATACCTAACTGGTATGGATATTAAAATTATAACTAAAATAAAGCATAGAACAACGTTTTGACCTTCTTAGGTCATCTTCAAGTTAACCAGCCGTCTTAAGAATACATTTTTACTTCAAGTGGGTTTCTCGTCATCACGAATTTGAATTGGTTAGTAACATACCCTAAATAGATGAATCATAAGCTATTGTTAAACTAACACGCTGTATATAAAACAGGAAATTCGTGTCTCAGTTGATCGTTCTATTTCTTTATTTACTTAGCTCGTTAAAAACCAGAAACTTTCGTTACTGCGTTACGTCGTTTAATGATAGCAACATGTTGTCTTTTATTTATTATAAATGAGAAATTAAAAAAAAGTCTACGAATTTCAGTTTTGAAAACTTCAAGAAATGCAGCTGTATTAGCTTCATTCGTGAATATGTTAAATATCTCCCGTATTGTAAGAAGAGCAGATGGTACGATTGTCTGTATTCCGGTAATTCACGTACGTTCTACACGGGATACTGAAATTGACAACAAAATATTAACAGCAAATGATTACATTGTTTGTTGTCCAGCTGATTACTTCGCGAGCTGATAGAGAGATAAAATGATCAACTTCAAATTTCACCAAGTTATGTGGAGGCGGATGTTTATGTGTTGTGTGTATTTCAAAAAGAAAACAACACAATATATGTACTTAAACTCTCGATCGTGGAAGCTAATTAATATGTAAATAATCGAACCGTATATCCTATTATAAGCGCTGGTGTGGCGAACCCCGGAACTACACGTGTGTAGTGGTATGTTGTAACGTCTGGCTGGCAGTTTAAGTAACTATTTATTTCGCTGACTTATGATATTACTGCAACTCAAAGTATGGGTTCTTCTCAGATAAATATCATTGTATTCTTTGGGAACCGTATTAGATATAAGTACTTCAGTTGTGTCCTAGCTGTATTTAGTAACGTTCATAATTATATATGAAAGGAAATCTTCGATGGTTTATATATGTTGTGTTTTTTTTTAAATTTTTGTTGGAATTTCGAGTTCCTTGAAGCTGCCAAATATGTTTCAATTCAAAAAACTGTCATATCAAGAAAAAAGTCCAAAAATAGTTCTTTGAAGGTCCGAATAAGAAAACAAAACTCTCAGAATAATAAACTCACGTACTAACCCTAATACGTCAGGTGTTGAAGTAATTAGTTTAGAACACTTTAGTCTTTTCATTTAAAAACTATTGGATGGGAAACATGAATGAAAATGAATACTTAAAAATATGAACCACAGACCTACGAATATTATAGTTCTTTACTTTAACCACTAGACTACCGCAATAAAAAAATAGTTATTTTAATTTGTTTGAAGAAAGTAATTCTAAATTCAGTAGTTAATGACTAACTTACAAACTAATTGTTAAAAAGTCGATTATTCTTTAGGACATTATTTACCCAACAAAACCAATGGACACGAAGTAAACAGGAACAGAGATATAAAGTGACTGTTCAAATCAAACAATTTATTGAGTACACATACATTGAAAACTCATTAGATAATCGTCTCATTTTTTTTCTGGGAATTTTAAGTACGCATTATATGGTTTTAAATTATTCTGGAAAATTCTTTTCAACACAAGAACGTATGGACATAGAAGTTCTGTTTTCATTGTGCATATGTAATTAAACATCGACTTCATCCTTTAATGGTTAAAAAAATCAAACGTTTGTTTCTTTCTGAATTTCGCGCAAAGCTACACGAAGGCTATCTGCGCTAGCCGTCCCTAATTTAGCAGTGTAAGACTAGAGAGAAGGCAGCTAGTCATCACCACCCACCGCCAACTCTTGGGCTACTCTTTTACCAACGAATAATTGGATTAACCGTCACATTATATCGTTCCCACGGCTAAAAAGGCATGTTTGGTGTGACTGGGATTCGAACCCGCGACCCTCAGATTGCGAGTTGAGCACCCTACCCACCTGGCCATGATGGGCTGTAAATCAAACGTTAACTCATTTAAAGATTAAAAAGCATTTCTTTTTTCTTGAACATCTCGGATATTTAACTTGAAATGCTCCATAGTAGCTTGGCGGTAAGTCTGAAAGCTTATAACGCTAAAAATCGGGTTTCGATACCTGTGGTGAGTACACACAGAGAGTAAATCCATTGTATAGCTTTGCGCTTAGCTACGAAGAAACAAACAGACTGTTTAGAATAATCTAAATTTTGTTATTATCCCAAAATCACTTCACAACTCCCTTCTTTGTCAAAATCTTAGTCAAACTTTCAATCCGAACTACAGTGGCAAAATTAACGTTAAAACTAATAGATTTATGAGCATTTCAGATAATGTGTTGTGTTTAAGTGTGTTTCAATCAGGTAATGGTAATTTCTGCCACACGTGTCTTCATAATTTTAAAAATTCTAAAACTAACTGATTAGTCCACGTTTATGCCATCTTTCTGTTTAACCAAATGTGATGGCAAATATTTATCAACGGCAGAGGAATATAAAAGTTCATTCATATAAAACTTCGAAATATGTTACTCGTTATGCATTGATTTCCATTATTCATTCTAAAATTAGTTTTATATTATGTTCTGTATAACCACCAGTCGAATTTGTCGGTGATGGATTAGCCCTAATTAGTCAGTATTTGTATCAACCAAAAGCTGTTAAACGATACATCGGCCGACTGACGTCAGTGTTTCTTATAAGGATGAAGTTATCAAAGAAATGTTTTGAAGTGAAAAGACAGCTGCTTTCAGTCGCTGTTACAGGCAAACTCCAGGAAAGATTGGAGAACATTAGAAAAGCTAAAGTAGCCACTGCAGGGGTCATCTCTTCCTCTCAGCGAAAGGCAATAATCGGAAACTGGAAAAGGGGGGAACACTTTTTGTACAACCACCCTCACGACAAAACGCTGCGTTGTCACACCTAGGAACAGCCATATGTCTCCAACTGTCTTTGGCTTTTATATAACTGATGATAAATTGGCGCGGAGCGTACCCTCGACAGAAGGAAGGATTTCGTCAAAGTGACTGGTTCATATTATTGGTTCAAGTGGCTCTTTTCAACTTTAAAGACACTGAATAAATATGGGTAATTCTCTCGTAACTCTAGTTTCAACGGTTAGACTCAATTTTCCTCGATAACATATACAGTGATTCCACTATGTGATATCCTGTTCTCTGGCAGAGAAAAATGGCGTTTCGATTTCCAAGCTATACGACATGGGCAGGGAAATGAACATGTTTGGAACAACAATTGTCGTTTTCAAATGAAAATCATTTACCCTGCAAAATGGCTGTTGACAAATCGTTCTCATCGGCTCTTGACGATCATCAGTGGTGAACACAGGGCAAGAAACATAGATTGTGATCGGTTATTTTACCTCTTGTATCGGCCGGCATTGTCATCCTGCCACCGGAAAACGATTGGTCAATAGGCGTAAACAAAGGCAGCCAAAGCTGCAGGGGGTGGCTGAATACACTATGGTTAGGCTTACCCGTAAATACCTGAGTCGATCACTCTTAGGGGAAACGAGGCAGAATGGAATAGTTCACGACAGGTAGCTTTAAGAGCGATTATGATAGGATTTCAATGCTTAACTAAACCAGGTTGAGTTATAAAGACATGTTTTATTTAGTGTCTGTTTCTCATCTCTTTTTTTTCTTTTTTTTTCAAGCGAATCCGCTTTACGTTCAACTGCAGGAACATGCGTTCATTAAAACCCTCCTACTGTCCGTTATAGAAGAGATGATTACGCTTTATATACGCTGGGAAAATACACTACAAGTCTCGTATCAGATAAGGCATTTAATGCCCGTATATTGAGCATAATCTAGCGCTAATCGTATCGTATTGAAGGAAATACACACAGTATGTTTTCCTTTCTAGTCCGGTAAACGTATATGACTTGGAAACTAAATTACTGCAAATCCATCTATGAAGTAAAAACTAGTGTACATAGTTATATGTACACATATTACTACGTTTTTAAACAATTAATTATTAAATCAGTGATAGAGAAGACGTATGCGTAGACTCTTAATACTTTTAGAGTTTTCTTTAAAAGTTGTTTTAATTATTTAAACATAAAAACGTTCCTTTTTATGTTTGTCGACACTAAAGCAAACACGTAGCATGGGCAGAGAAGGAGAATATAGAAATAATAATATAAACACGTAGCATGGGCAGAGAAGGGGAATATATAAATAATAATATAAACACGTAGCATGGGCAGAGAAGGGGAATATATAAATAATAATATAAAGACTGCTTTGTTAAAATTAAGACACAGAAAATACGAATAGCTGTTTTTCTTTATTATCCATTTTCACCGTTCTCTCAATTTCAACCTCTATTGTATTTACTGTATAAATGAATGAACTGTTTGGTATTTAAAAAAACAACAATAAATTTCCCATTAGTAATAAGATCTCAAAACGTCTAAAACACTACGAAAATTGTTAACATTTCATATAGCAACTAAAACCTAAATACAATACCAATATCAAACTGCATATACTTCTGCAGGGCACCTAATGTGTTCTGTTTCCAAAATAAAATAAACCAAAATTAATAGTAACAAATATTTTTATTTCTTGCTATTGAAGTTCGCATGTCGTGCTCGGTTGTAGCGTACAGCCTGCATAATTATCTCGTAATTCATGGAAGTTACGTGTATTAATGACGTCATGACAGTATAAATTGCAAGGTTAAGAATCCCTTGTGTGATGTCATTTAAGTGTCTACTGACTGACTGACAGACCACACTACCGTATAGTGGTATTAAAGCAGGTGACCACTTTAGATGGCCTTTACCCCCTCGGAGAAATAATACTATACAAATTTCTCCTAGAGTGTGAACTACTGTCTTATAACATTCTAGTATCAGTTCTTCTTCTGGGGTCTTTGTTGGAAAATATATGTTATTTGACTCTTCCTGGTGTTAAGTTTTAGAAGTACGTTTAGAGAGATGTTAAATCGTTTCATGAAAATAATCATATTCTTAAAATCCCCTTTAGAGATTCAGTTAGAACCACATTAACAATTATCTTAAAGTTTCAAACTTACGATTCATATAAGAACAGTAAAATTATCACTTGTAAAAACAAAATGGGATTCATGTTCGAAATCCTACGATTGATTTTTCCTCAACAATTAATTTCTTTTAACAACACCAACAACTAAATAAAATTAATTTATAAAAGAAGTTCAAACTACTGTAGAAATATACGGCTTTTCATTTGATAATCTGATAAATATTTACGCTTTTACAACGAATGCTGATAAACTAAATAACATTCAGTCTCTTCCAGTAGACAATTAGTTAAGGTTTTACTTTCACAAACCATTTGTCATTTTACGGATACCGTAACGAAGTTATTCCTTTTAAGTTGTATTGATTATTGTCATGTTATAGTGTAAGCGTTAATTACTGTTAGGTTACAGTTAAAGATATCCTTTTCTGATACACAGAAGACATTACTTAATGTCAGAATGTTATGGAAATAGTGATTACAGCCCTCTATTGTGAAGATAACAACTATTGTTTATTTACGGTATAGCTACTGGTTATGATGTTCTTATTGTGAAGATAAAACCTATTGATTATTTACGGTAAAGCTACTGGTTGTCATGTTCTTATTTTAAAGATAACAGCTATTGATTATTTACAGAAAAGCTACTGGTTATCATGTTCTTATTGTGAAGATAACAGCTACTGTTTATTTACGGTAAAAACTACTAGTTATTGTGTTCTTATTGTGAAGATAACTGCTATTGTTTGTTTACGGTAAAACTACTGGTTATCTTGTTATTGTGAAGATAACAGCTATTGATTATTTACGATAAAGCTACTGGTTATCGTGTTCTTATTGTGAAGACATCAGCTATTGATTATTTACGGTAAAGTTACTGGTTATCTTCATAGATAGGAGATAAAACATATTCTTTATTTACGGAAAAGCTACTGGTTATCGTGTTCTTATTGTGAAAATAACAGCTATTGATTATTTACGGTAAAGCTACTGGATAATGTGTTGTTATTGTGAAGATAACAGCTATTGTTTGTTTACGGTAAAGCTACTGGTTATCGTGTTTTTATTGTGAAGATAACAGCTATTGATTATTTATGATAAAGCTACTGGTTATCATGTTCTTATTGTGAAGAAAACAGCTATTGATTATTTACAGTAAAGCTATTGGTTATCTTGTTTTTATTGTGAATATAACAGCCATTGTTAATTTACGGTAAAGCTACTAGTTATCGATTTCTTATTGTGAAGATAACCGTATTGATTATTTACGGTAAAGCTACTGGTTATCGTGTTCTTATTGTGAAGATAACAGCTATTGAGTGTTTACGGTAAAGTTACTGGTTATGTTCTTATATCGGAGATAAAACATATTCTTTATTTACGGTAAAGATACTGATTATCTTGTTCTTATTTTGAAGATAACAGCTATTGTTTATTAACGGAAAAGCTACTGGTTATCGTTTTCTTATTGTGAAGAGAACAGATATTATTTATTTATGGTAAAACTACTGGCTATCTTGATCTTATTCTGAGGATAAAAGTTATTGTTTATTTGAGGTAAAGCTATTGGTTATATTGTTAAGATAGGTATTATGCATTTACTGTAAAGCTGTTGGTTGTATTGTTCTTATTGTGAAGATAACAGATATTGTTTATTTGCGGTATCTTGTTTTTATTGTGAAGATAACAGATATTGTTTATTTACGGTATCTTGTTTTTATTGTGAAGATAACAGATATTGTTTATTTACGGTATCGTATTTTTATTGTGAAGATAACGACTGTTGTTGGTGAACGATAAATATTGGGAAGCAGTAGAAAACTCTTTGGGTTTCGTATTAATTATGTCGAGCTAGAGCGTTTGTTTTGAATTTCGCATAAAGGCAGCTAGTCATCACCACCCACCGCCAACTCTTGGGCTACTCTTTTACCAACGAAAAGTGGGATTGACCGTCACATTATAACGCCCCCACGGCTGGGAGGGCGAGCATGTTTGGCGCGACTCGGGCGCGAACCCGCGACCCTCAGATTACGAAGCGCACGCCTTAACGCGATAGGCCATGCCAGGCCCCCGAGCTAGAGCGAATGTATTCGTTATTTCACTATGGAAAACATTGATTATAAATTATCGGATTTCATTGAATACATCAATCGTGTTAGAATGGTTTGTTTTTTGTTTGTAGTTAAGTACAGTGCTATAGAAGGGTTATTCATCTCTCCTATGCCCACCACATGTTTTTGTTAGTTTTTGCACTCTAATCATTAGAAATTGCCACTGTACTATTAGGGTGGGGGAGCTAAAGTGAGGTAACTTTGTAGTAGTGTTTTGTTAAATATATTATTTACTATCAATTTAGAATGAACATATTAATTTATAATGAGGTACAAGAAAAGTATAAGTTACAAGATGGAGAACCCGTCCTCTGGCCGGAAGTTATTTAAATTCTTGATAAATGATAGGTTATTTTAGGATGTGGAAAAATGCTTCCATTATATGTAATTTCGAAAAAAACAAAATCCCCCATAAAAACTGCAACACGTAAAACTGAAAATTTGGGGGCACTCCCGTACCGATGTAATAAACTTCCAAACCTATTTTGGTGATAATTCGTCTACACCTTGTGATGTAATTACATGGACATACAATATACAACAATGCCTACAATTATATTTTTATAGATTATCTAGAAATGATTAAGATAGTCGTTATTTGTTAATATGGGAATAATAATTATCAATGAACATATTTTTATTGTATTATTAAAATGAATATATTGATTATCAGTAAGTTATATTTTCGAGTTAGATGTAGATAGCGATTGTTATTACATAAAAGAGTTAAAGTGGGAATATTGGTTACTATTGTGTTAAGCTTTACAGTAGGAATATTGATTATTATTGTGTTAAGTTTTAGAGTGGGAATATTGATTATTATCGTGTTAAGTGTTAGAGTAGGAATATTGATTATTATTGTGTTAAGTGTTAGAGTAGGATTATTAATTATTATTGTGTTAAATGTTAGGGTGGGAATATTGGTTATTATCGTGTTAAATGTTAGAGTAGGATAATTGATTATTATTGTGTTAAATGTTAGAATGGGAATATTGGTTATTATTGTGTTAAGTGTTAGAGTAGGAATATTGGTTATGATTGTGTTAAGTGTTGTAGTAGGATTATTCATTATTATTGTGTTATGTGTTAGAGTAAGAATATTGGTTTATATTGCGTTAGGTATTAGAGAAGGAATGTTTATTATTGCATTAAACATTAGAGTAGGAATATTGATTATTACTGTGTTAAGTGTTAGAGTAGGAATATTGGTTATTACTGTGTTAAGTGTTAGAGTAGGAATATTGGTTATTATTGTGTTAAGTGTTAGAGTAGGATTATTGATTATTATTGTGTTAAATGTTAGGGTGGGAATATTGGTTATTATCGTGTTAAGTGTTAGAGTAGGATAATTGATTATTATTGTGTTAAGTGTTAGAGTGGGGATATTGTTTATTATTGTGTTAAGTGTTAGAGTAGGAATATTGGTTATTATTGTGTTATGTGTTAGAGTAGGAATATTGGTTAATATTGCGTTAGGTATTAGAGAAGGAATGTTTATTATTGCGTTAAATATTAGAGTAGGAATATTGGTTATTATTGTGTTAAGTGTTAGAGTGGGAATATTGGTTCATATTGCGTCAAGTATTAGAGAAGGAATATTGTTTATTTTGTTCAGTCTTAGAGTAGGAATATTGGTTATTATTGCGTTAAGTGTTAGAGTATGAATGTTGTTTATTATTGTGTTAAGTGTTAAACACATTTCAACTATAAGCATCACGTAAGTTAAAACAGTATAGCGCCCCCCGCTAGTACAGCGGTATGTCTACGGATTTACAACGCTAAAATCAGGGGTTCGATTCCCCTCGGTGGGCTCAGCAGATAGCCCAATGTGGCTTTGCTATAAGAAAACACAAACACAAAACAGTATAGCAACCATAAGCTTCATAGAATGAGAAAGCTGTTATGTGGTATAAATTAATACGGAAAACGAAGCTCAGAATTCGTGTTTGAGAGAAACCAAAGTGTTGTTTAGTTTTAAAAAGTACTACACCAGAAAGCTAACACTAACTAGCAACTGAACTCTATACATACAACAAACGATATAACGGTATAAACGTCAAATAATAATAAACATTAGGAGGCCGTGGCTCACAAATTGATTTGCTTCGTCTACAAAAATCCAAAATATTATCTCGTGTTACTGAATACAACACCAGAAGGAACCACAGGAATGTCGAGTGTCGGCAATAGATTTGCTCCGTCTGTGTCAAACAAGAATAAACCACAGAGAGTTTGAGCTTCGCTATTAGCTTTAGCCTTGTTTTTGACACCCCGAAATGCTACAGCTTTTACAGTATGTTTTGAGAAATAATTTACATTTGAATAGGCTCGACGTTTCGATCGCTGTTTCGATTATGTTCAAGTTCTAACAATGTAGAGAGCTTCTGTGTTTCAACCAACAATGAGTAAACAATGTATTTAAACTAGAGAATTCATAGTAGTTACTTCTATGTATTTATATTCATAGATGAAATAACACAAGATCTATACGAATTTGGATACGTGGAATGTATGAAAATAATTTGGGCGTGTTTAGGATTGTCTAGAAAAACAGTGGTAAAAGAAATAAATATATGTTGAATGTTTGTGGATTGTTGGATTTCATCAAAAAATATTCTTTAATTTATTCCATCTGTTAAAGTCAGGTTTATGTTTCAGTAAGGCGAGAGTCTGTTGAGAAAACTTGTATTTGTTTATGTTCAGGGACGAGGGAAGAGGGTTTTGGTATTCTTTTAACCTGATGTTCAAGTTACGTCCTGTTTCGCTTGTGTTAAAGGCTGACTAATTGCTACACATTATTGTGTAAGTACTTCCCTGTAGGGTTAGTTCACAGTACAGTTCTCTTAATATGTGTTTAATCTTTATTCCAGGGATGAAATGGATCTATTCGTTATGTTAAGGCTCACATGCTAATATTTTTCAGATTCCTGTTAGAGGCATGCTACTGTTATACAGACACGACTTAATGCTACTTATGAGATTTTGTTTTACGTTTTAGAGTCTGTTTTGGACTGTTGTATTAGGGAACTGGTTTGTGTGACAAACCAAGACATTGTTCCTTGTTACAAAATGCTACACCAGAATAAACCACAGAATCATCAGTAATTTACTGCAGCTTGTTTAAAATCAAAACATTGTTCGCTGTTACAAAAAACACATCAGAGTAAAACATGGGTTCATCAATAAATTATTTTGAGTTTTTCAAACCTAAACATTGTTCAACGTCACAAAATATTACACCAGAATAAACCACACGTTCGTCAATTACTTAGTTTAGTTTGTTTCAAATTAACACATTGTGTCCTATTATAAAATAACAAAATATTACACCAGAATATGAACCACAGGAAGTCCATGGTTCTGTTATGACTTAGTTTTGTTTCTGACAAACTACAACGTTTAAGTACTTACAGTAATTGTGTAGCAATTGTATATGGCTACCATGATTAGTAGCCCATAGGGTCATCTGCTCTTAATTATTAGCTAATTAGAACCCTTTCTTTATCATAATTTACTAACTAGTATCATTCCATGTTTCGTATGTTCAGAAGAGTCAGTATTGGCGGGTATTCGAACCCTGTGCCCTCTTTATAGAAACGATGGTATGCTGTTCGCTCATTTGGGATTTCCCAGAATTTTTAATTCACTTGGGTGTTTTTCCAAGGTTTATTGGATGTGTTAACATAAGTGGATATAGAAGCCCTCTTATATTTCTCATTTTTTCTCGTGAGAGGTTTCTTTATAACTTGTTCGTGTTTGTGACACACCAAAAATGTTATTCCTGTTACAAAATTCCACGTGTTACTAGAATAAGCCACAGGAAGGCGGAAATTGAGGAATAACTAAATTTTGTTTGCTGCAAACTTAAAAACTGTTTCACGTCACAAAATACCATAACAAAATAAACCATAAATAACTGTTGACTCTAATAATTTATTCAAAATAGATTTTGTTTATGGTTTGAATTTCGCGCAAAGTTACACGAGGGCTATCTACACTAGCGTCCTTAATTTAGCAGTGTAAGAATAGACGGAAGGCAGATAGTCATCACCACCTACCGCCAACTCTCGGGCTACTCTTTTATCAACGAATAGTGGGATTGATCGATATATTATAACGCCTTCAAGGCGAAAAGAGCGAGCATGTTTGGTGTGACGGGGATTCGAACCCGCGACCCTCGGATTACAAGTCGAGTGCCTTAACTCTAGCCTTACACTGCTAAGTTAGGGACGGCTAGTATAGATAGTCGTCGTGTAGTTTTGCGCTAAATTAAAAGCAAAACAAACAAATCTAAGCAAATTTCCACATAATATTAAGAATTATCGAATGTATTCAGTTTCACTTTTTTGTGAAAAAAACAAATTCATATTCTTTGTAAAACGGAAAACAAATACTACATCACAATAAACTTTGGAAGATCGACGTTAACTTTCAACTAAACAATATATATGATAAGCTGAACGAAAATAAATTGTTTCTAAAGTTTGAAAAAGAAGAAAAGAGCTTCCGAATGTGCTAGGAATAGTGGAAAGTTCATTCACAAAACACTTTTCGTACAAGATAATAGATGGCGCTATATGCGAGTTAGATGACAATATTTTATTTTTGATGCTATATGCTGCATTAGTTTGTTTCCTTATAATTAAGCACAAAGCTTCCTAATGGGCTATCTGTTTTTCTGTCCATCACGAGTATCGAAACTCGGTTTCTAGCTTTGTAAGTCCGCAGATATACTGCTGTGTCACTGGAGTATAACTTTCTTCATCTATTTACCATGCTTTTTATTGACTTTTCTCTATACATTCAAAAGGACCCGGCATGGCCAGGTGGTGAAGGCACTCAACTCGTAATCTGAGGGGCGCAGGTTTGAATCCCCATCACACTAAACATTCTCGCCCTGTTAGCCTTGGAGACGTTATAATGTATCGATCAATCCCACTATTTGTTGGTAAAAGTGTCACTGAGAGTTGGCGGTGAGTGATAATGACTATCTGTCTTGTCTCTAGTCTTACACTGCTAAATTAAGGACGGCTAGCGGAGATGGCTCTCGTGTAGCTTTGCGCGAAATTCAAAACAAACCAATACCTTGAAAAAATCGCACAAATACGTAACATACTTGGTTATTGTGGCGTTGAGAGAAATATGTTAGTTTAATTGTTTTGTATGTTTTTTGTTGTTTTTAGTTTTTGTCTAATACTTAATTAGATCCACTATGTGAGATCATTCTTTATTGAAAATAATATATTATTTGAAACAGTATGATAACAATGCACAAAATAATATTAATAGTACAAATTATATTGAATATGTGCCATGGTAGTGAGTGTTGTTAGCATGAAAGGAAAAAGAGTAAATCATGAGAGATTGGTTTGATTAGTTTCGTATCTTTATATAAGCTTCTGAACGTGACTATAACGTCTGCAGTATATGTTAGCTCCGCCCCTCTCGTGAGCGCGTGGCATGTTCTCTCGTTTCGTAGGGTAACGTTAACAAATAAGCGATGCCGACATTACAAGGGCTGAAGCGTATGGACCAAACACTATTGAGTAGTAAGAGACGGAGCACGTGCCCACGTGGCCCGCTGTATTTTATTTATATACAAGGAGGGCTCGACTTATTTTCGATATTTAGTATTCATAGATCTCTCCGAACTTTGAGCGGTGACATTGGGCTCTCTGGTCGTTATTGGCTTATTGGATTGGGATTAACATCTACAGTCTGCCAGACGAGTCAGCCAATGAGAAGCTTGCATCGTCATTCAAATATCTTTGATGATTACTTGTCAACAGGACAGTGATATCGTCGTGGTAGCTATACATCTGATCCGGTGTGATATGGAACAGCAAAGAACAATCTAATACGTTTTAAAATATACTTTCCGAGCTCTGCAGTTTAAACTCACTTTTTTTAAATAGAGGCGTAAACGAACATTTCTACACAGAGAAATCTTAGAAATAAAACATTTTTCGACTATTTCTCGCAGGTTGACAAAATGTCACGTTCTTTTCTAGTGGATTCTCTTCTCAGCTCACGTTCCACTCCTGCTTGTCCAGAGACAGACTTCTCTGTCGGGCCCAGAAACAAACCCAATAACAACGTGATGGGCTGGGGAAAACCATACCAAACAAATACCACAGAGTCATTGCATGTTCCACTTTCAGCCATTGGGGGTCAGTTTCATACAGACAGTCTTGGGGCCGAAGCCCACCGGTACTATTATCGAAAGTACGGACTATCTCCTGATCTGGGTCTCAGCCGACTTTACTGCAGTCCGATGTACGCCATGAGATCGGTGACGAACCCGCTGGCGAGCACCGGGAAGAACTGCCAGACTTCGCCTTTCAAACCTGTCGTTACAGGCACCTGTGTGGGGTCGACGTCCGTCGCGCCGACAGCAGGGTCACGGCTAGTGTACCCTTCGTTGGTTGACCGAAGAATAGTACATCACCTGAGCTGTATCACCGATCCAGTGGAAGAACGGAAGCGGGTACCAGCACCGTGCCTTTCGCGGTACAACGGCTCACCAGGCCTCCAGCCTGAAATGTTCTCTCCGGTCAAAGGTAAGCCTAATTCTATCCGTAATGGATATCCTAACCTTTATAATTATATAGGTGAGACCGCTTTTATTAATATAACACACAGCAAATAGGTTGACTAGATCTTCCATAAGGACAAACTACATCAGTACGTCATTCCTCGTGAGGTTTCTACTAGCAATTAGAAAATAAAACCAATACGTAACAGGAAAGACCACAAGACATGGAAAAATAACGAAACAAAATTGTTCGAAACAAGCAAAACCGCGCGTCTGGGACGAAAATTGTTTATTAATTTACAACGTTTTGGGCAAAAGCGCTTCGTTAAAACCATATTACAAAGAAAAAAGCTTAGACATCCCCCCGGAAAAAATATCTAAAATTTTGTCGAAGCCTTTTTCTTTGTAACACGTTTAAAATCCCCCCGAAGAAAATAATCCTCAATTTTGTCTAAGCCTTTTTACTTTACAACACGATTTAAAATCTTCCCTTCGAAAAAAAAAGTCCAAAATTTTGTCTAAGCCTTTTTTTCTTTGTAACACGGTTTATACTACCCGACGAATGGCTTTTGCCCAAAACATTTGAAATTAATACAAGGTTTTCGTCATAGTCATGTGACTTTACTAACTGTGAACACTTTTTATAGATTTAGCTAGTAATTAGTTAGAGATTAATCATAAGGAATGTTATTTTAAAATGTATTTAAAGATTCAACATGGAGCCCGAAAAATTATCCTCAATCCATGAAAAATTCCAGAAGAGATCTATATAAAAGATCGTTCCACTTGACCCTAAGTTATTGCATGATTAAGGCATCTTTCTTTATAAACCTTACCATGTAAGACATTTCATTAACCGAAATACATTGTTTGGAATAATTTCCTCGGCAATAGTTTGGTTTTCGGTTCCTAATAATACTGGGACAGAACAAACGTTCCATAACTGGATTCGTGTTTGTCTGTTTTGTTGGATTTCGCTCAGTGCTACACGAGGGCTATCTGTGCCAGCTGTCCCTAATTTTGAATTAATAGGCTAGAAGGAAGGTAGCTAGTCATCACCACCCACCACTAACTCTTAGGCTACTCTTTTGCCACCAAATAATGAGATTGAGCGTCGTATTTTAACGCCTCTACAGCTGAAATAACGAGAATGTTCGTCAACTGGATTCGAACCCGCAACCCACAGATCTTGTGCCGCGTAACCTAGCCATCAGGCCACGTCAAACAGTAACCCACAATAAAAGATGCAATAAACAAAGTGTTACACGTATTGCATGTAGAAGAAAGAACCCAGTGTGACCACACTGTTACTAATACATCTCTGTTTCCTCTACAACAATGCAGAACGAAAACAACTACGAGGTAGCTTAAGAGGATTAAACCTTCGAGCGGTTAGAAAATTATTACCCTTTTCAGGCTTTTTTATTTTTCTTCTTCAAAATCTTTTGGAGTTTGAGGGTATCATTTATTGTCCCTTAGTGTATTGTGTCATTTATAGCTAACCATTTTTCGGAAAGATCGGGTCTGGTTAACCAGACCAGTGCTTGGCTCGTAAGCTGAAGTTCGAATCCCTGTCTCTAAATATGTCGCGGGGGCGTTATAATGTCACCTCCAATCCCACCATTCGTTAGTAAGAGAGTAATCTGACGTAAAGACCCAAATAATCTGATGCACGTGAGAGAAAATAAACACTATCTTTTTTATTTTCTGTTTATTTAAAACCAAACCAATTCTTTGTAAACATTCGTTGTTTAGAGCCATTTATCATTGTATATTTTGAATTTCGCGCACAACTATACGAGGGATATCTGTGCTAGCCGTCCCTAATTTAGAAGTGTAAGACTAGAAGGAATGCAGCTAGTCATTACTTCTCACTACCAACTCTTGGCTACTCTTTTACCGATGAATAATGGTATTGACCGTAACATTATAACGCCATTATGGCTGAAAAAACTAGTGTATGTGATGTGACGGGGATTCGAACCAGCGAACCTCAAATTACGAGTCGAGCTCCATAACCACTTGGCCATGTCTGGCCCCATTTATTATTACCCCATGTAAGTGCTCAGAATGTTATGTCGTTTATTTCAGAATGTTCTCGTAAATTTACACAAAGGCTATCTGTAAGTATCAGTCCTTAATTCTATCTAACCTGATACACTAGAGGGGAGGCAAACTAATCAAGAACACTCACCGCCGTCAAACAAGTTTTCACTTCTTCATCTCTTCTTATCTTACCGTTCCCTTCACACCGTTACGATAACTGTGGTCGAGGATTCAGTTTTAGCTTCACACACAGATAAGCATACATGGAATTGACAATACGTGTTGATTGTAAACGAAATAAGCATAATATTTCCCTGTATTCCGTACGTCATATTATATACAATAACATGGCTTATTTCATGTTTAACGGCAGTTGGAGAAATAAGTTATAATGAAGTTTTTATTTTATTTCATTAATTTTATTTGTTTATTTATTTTTAGTAGCCCGCCATCTATTCGTTGATAATTTAAAAGATAAAAAATAAGTTGTTGACAATTTTATTTTTAACTTTACTATAAAACAAGATATTTTCCACTTGATAATTAATCACGAACAAACGTCGTAAGAAATAAGAAATAGAAAACAGAAAAGAGGGAGTTCTTGATAAAACCCCTGTCAATCGAGTTACTTCACAGTGGTCACGTGCTAAGCGGGAAAACCAACTTACCGACATCAATAAACATGTCATGAAACATTATCTGTGTGATAAACAAACGTTTCGTTGATGCCCAATGAGCCTGAACTAACATTTTTGTAAATGTTAGGTGAGTCCGAATCTGTACCATAAACTAATATTTTGTTGACGTTATGTAAGCTTCAAGTTGAGCCAAAGACAAACATTCTGTTGATGTTAGGTAAGTTTGAGTTTGTGCCAAAGACAAACATTTTGTTGATGTTAGGTAAGCCTTAATTTGTGCCAGAGACAAACATTTTGTTGGTGTTAAGTAAGCCTTAATTTGTGCCAAAGACAAACATTTTGTTGGTGTTAAGTAAGCCTTAATTTGTGCCAAAGACAAACATTTTGTTGGTGTTAAGTAAGCCTTAATTTGTGCCAAAGATAAACATTTTGTTGGTGTTAAGTGAGCCTCTCAAGTGTCTAAATAGAAAGACATAAAAGATAACATATCGATCATACGTAAAGTAATATTTAAAAAAAAAAACAATATGAAAATCTGTTAATATAATGTATGGCTATATCTGTACGTTTTTAGACATCATAGATTAATCAATATCTGATCTTACTAGCGTGGCCATATGTGTACTTTTAATTGTACTTACTTTGATTATGTTAACAAGACGATATTTTAATAAAATACGGTCTGATCTTACCAGTTTCAAACTTGAAAAATAAACTCAAGGCCTTAGTGATTTCTTTCTTTCTGTCCATTCCATATCATTTCGAAATAAACACCTCTTGAGCATTTAGAAACTATGATTACTGATGCCACACTTCAAAGTGTATTTCTACTTGATTTAACATAATATTTGCAAAGAAATTACACTAGAAGTGAAAACAGAAAATTTGCGTAACGTAAAAAAAAGAGTGTATATTTGGGGAAAACAAATATTTTTCATTCTTTGAAACCTAAAAGTAAAATCAATTAATGTCGAAAAAAGTTGTTACTGTAATTTTAAGTTTTGTGAATAAACGAAAACTGCTTGATGGAAAATTTAATCAAATTTTATCGAAAACTATAAATGTTCATTTGATTTTTACAAATATAACTTTTGTTCATTACATAGTCGTCACGATTAATGTTAAGCCTAATGTTTTTAAATAAAAACTACGTACTAATATATCGTAGTATACAACAGTTAAACGTTGCGTTTATTGATAACGATAGGAGAATGAACCATGTCACACGAACGTGAACAAATAAACAAACAATCACAAAAATCAGCAATTGTTACATATTTACAAGGAAGGTCCTACTTAGAACGATTTATAAAAATATATATTCAAGATTTTCTGTATTAACGAACTCGTGAATACCCGTTACATAACGTTGCTACGACAGAAATCTCTCTGAAACAATATTCGTGGAATATTTCGTCACTGTTGACTAGTTTGGTTGTTTAAAACTCTTATAACTTTATATTGTTCGGCATATCGTACATGTATATGACTTGAAATCAGTTACCACTTTTACTACAGTTTAAAGGAAACCATTTACTTATAATGTGCCCAGTTATTTAAAATGTAGTTTATTCCGGGCCTACTTATGTTCAACATTAAAAGTGAAACAATAGATATAGTAAACAATTAATTATATCTTTAGTGAGTATAGCTGAAAGTGGCCTAATGGTCAGTATGTTGGGTTATGGATCCATGGGCCAATGATTGGCGTTCTATTGCCGCTTATGCGTCTTGCTAGACACTTTGACGTTATAAGAGTGATGGTCAAGTCCACTATTCGAATGGAATAGCGAAAGAGTTAAAAGTTTATGAAGCTCAATTGTCATATTCCTTCTAGTTCATCACTGTAAAATTAAGAAAAGCCAGCACAAACAGACTTCGTATGTAACGTGGCACAAATATCTGAAACAAACCAAACAGAACAAAACATTCTCTAACAATATTAAGTGTATCACTTTATCAACATAGGAAACACATGTAGGCATTATCAGAACACTAATTACCTGGAATTGGAACTAAGCTTTTATAAAATGGTTCCCATTTTCCTAATTTGATCTTGTCTTGTGCGATACCTGTGAGATCAAGTTAGAATGATTCTTTTCCGAACAATGGAAACGCGTGTTATCCACCTGTTCGGATTATTTGTAGTTCTTATCATGTGTTTCCAGGTTTGTATGAGGCACGCTCAGCTCAAAGCATATGGCGAGGATAAAACTGTAGATTATTGTGGTTATAGAAGAAGTCTTTGTACAAAGTTATGAAGACAGCTGTTTTTAATGTCTCACGTGTTTGTGTGTAGAGTAGGGTAGGTGCGCGAATATTTTCTTGATTTCAATGATAAACGTTTTAGCTTTATGAACTGGACTAAATCTCATGATTTAAACATAGATCTATTTAATACGTTCTAAGGTATAGTCCAAGTTAGTAATATTTCAGTTTTATTAATGGTTTCCAAACATGCGCTCCTATTAAATAACATTATTAATTTATATTTAGTGTATACAAAGATTTTCCAAAGATAAAATAATATGATTTTCGATTTTATGGTCGTTAATGTATTAAATAGGAAGTTTTCAAGGAATGAGGCGTCGCAAAAGATAAATACACCCAGGTATTGAAGAGTTTTCAAGACGTAAGGATCCTTACGGTAATGGTGTATCAACATGGCCATTCTAGAGGTCCTTATGTTCTTGATGACGAGAAACCCACTTGAAATAAAAATGTGTCTCAGAACAGCTCTTATGGGTATTAACTTTTATTGATAAGCAGAGAACAATGTTTGGACCACCCTAGGTCATCTTCAGGTTAACAAAGAGAGTTACAACTGACCATTGCCGGACACTTGTATTAGGGACGAGAGTATAAACGGGTACAGAATTGTAGGGGGCGAGGCAGTTGTATGTTAGGTTATTAATTAATTAGTATAGGTAGAAAGGTGTTCCTTTATATTGGTTTAATTTTGGTTTTAGTTGCGGTGAAAGTAGGACTTCTTTGAGTTTGTGTTTGTTTATATTTGTTTCCCTACTTAGTATCTGGGAGTTTTCTATGTTAATGTTGTGTTTATTTGATTTGTAGTGGTCAAAAACGTATGAAGGTGATTTTGTTGTTGTTGTTTGAATCTAGTTTCCATTTTTGTGCTTGTTTCTCTAATATAGAAGTCGTGTATTTAATAAATTATGTTAGTGTTGTGTTTGTCAGCGTAAGGTTTACGTAGTATGAACTTTAGTTTTGTACCTGGTTTTTGAATAAATTTGGCGTTTACTGGAATGTTGTGTTTTGTTATAAGTTTTTTTTCCAAATATTGGTTATTTTTTCGCTCATGTCTGGAACATATGGTATACAGCAGTATACGGTTTTGTAGTTTGTTGTATCTTGAGATTTATTGTTGTTTGTTTGTTGTTGATCTAAGTGTGCGCACATAATTTTTTCCACGAGTTTTTGATACATATCCCCAGCAACCAATTAGCAACCCTTATAGAATTCACTACCACCAAAACTAACTTTATGTTTAATAACCAAAACTACCTACAAATAAATGGACTAAATATGGGGAATCCCGTGCCACCAGTTCTAGTCAACATTTTTATGACACAGATTGAGTCTCAGACGATCAATTCAGCCTTACACATACCACAATACTGGTACAGGTATGTTGATGATACAATTGCTGGATTCACATCTACAGAAGACACACTTAGTTTTTAAATCACGACACACACTAGTATTAAGTTCACCTGCGAACAGGAAAAACTAACAAATAGCATTTCTTAACCTCAAAATCAGTAGAACTGACACACGATTCTAAACAAAAATCCACAGAAAAATCACCCATACTGGATTATGCATTCTCTTGGATTCAGCATATGAAACAAAACAAAAACTCAACATATTAAGAAACTAAATAAACACAGCCACAAAACTATGTTCACCTGATAAAATTAACGATGAAATCAACAAAATAAAACAACATTTCATCAACGTCAACAAATTTCCTCAAAACACCGTAGACAAAATTATACGCACACACCTAGATCAACAACAATAAATCCCAAGATACAACAAACTATAAAACCTTATACTGCTGTATACCATATGTTCCAAACATGAGCGAAGAAAAAAATTATAACAAAACACGACATTGCAGTAAACACCAAATTTATTCCAAAAACAGGAACAAAACTGAAGTCCATACTATGTAAAAATTACACTGACAAACACCATACCAACATTATTTATAAAATACAATTTGATAACTGGCACGACTTCTATATTGGAGAAACAAGTAGAAAAATGGAAACTAGATTCAATTAACAAAAAACAAACAAACAAACAAAACACCTTAACACATTTTTGACCACTGCAAATCAAATAAACACGATATAACCATGGGAAGCTCCGAAATACTAATTAGAGAAACATATAAAAAACGCAAAATCAAGTAAGTCCTACTTATATAGCAAGTAAAACCAAAATTAAACCAATACAAAGGACCTTTATACCTATACTAATTAATAACCTAACATCCAACTGTAACGCCCCCTACAACCCGTTTATACTCTCGTCCCTAATACATGTTTTTGGAAACGGTCAGTTGCAAACTCTCTTTGTTAACCTAAAGATGACCTAGGAAGGTCGAAACGTTGTTCTCTGCTTATCAATATAAGTGTTGATACCCATACCAGCTGTTCTGAGATACAGGTTCTCACTTTGCTTGTCGCTAAATGTGGCAGGAGGCTTTAATTTACTATATCCATATTATCTACAATCTAGTTGGGATTGTATGTTCATGTTCTTTGACGTTTTATTTGGTATAACATTTAATTCAGTGTGTCAACGTTGTTTATTACTTGGTTTGGTATAACATTTAATTCAGTGTGTTAACGTTGTTTATCTCTTTGTTTGGTATAACATTTAATTCAGTGTGTTAACGTTGTTTATCACCTGGTTTGGTATAACATTTAATTCAGTGTGTTAACGTTGTTTATCACCTGGTTTGGTATAACATTTAATTCAGTGTGTTAACGTTGTTTATCTCTTGGTTTGGTATAACATTTAATTCAGTGTGTTAACGTTGTTTATCACCTGGTTTGGTATAACATTTAATTCAGTGTGTTAACTTTGTTTATCACCTGGTTTGGTATAACATTTAATTCAGTGTGTTAACGTTGTTTATCTCTTGGTTTGGTATAACATTTAATTCAGTGTGTTAACGTTGTACATCTCTTGGTTTGGTATAACATTTAACTCAGTGTGTTCACGTTGTACATCTCTTGGTGTGGTATAACATTTAATTCAGTGTGTTAACGTTGTTTATCTCTTTGTTTGGTATAACATTTAATTCAGTGTGTTAACGTTGTTTATCACCTGGTTTGGTATAACATTTAATTCAGTGTGTTAACTTTGTTTATCACCTGGTTTGGTATAACATTTAATTCAGTGTGTTAACGTTGTTTATCTCTTGGTTTGGTATAACATTTAATTCAGTGTGTTAACGTTGTACATCTCTTGGTTTGGTATAACATTTAATTCAGTGTGTTAACGTTGTACATCTCTTGGTTTGGTATAACATTTAATTCAGTGTGTTCACGTTGTACATCTCTTGGTGTGGTATAACATTTAATTCAGTGTGTTCACGTTGTACATCTCTTGGTGTGGTATAACATTTAATTCAGTGTGTTCACGTTGTACATCTCTTGGTGTGGTATAACATTTAATTCAGTGTGTTCACGTTGTACATCTCTTGGTGTGGTATAACATTTAATTCAGTGTGTTCACGTTGTACATCTCTTGGTGTGGTATAACATTTAATTCAGTGTGTTCACGTTGTACATCTCTTGGTGTGGTATAACATTTAATTCAGTGTGTTAACGTTGTACATCTGTACATCTCTTGGTGTGGTATAACTGTTTAAGTAAGAAGTGTGTGTAGAATATAACACATTCTAATATTTCCACTTTTGTCAAAAGTGATCCATGCTCGTCAGCGACTGTTTAATTCAGACGAGTTTTCGGTGTTAGTCCTGACTCATTTCCACACCTATCACACTGTTCTAACAGTTACACGAGTTTCGGTCTATTCTACTATAGCTCACTGAACTAATATAATGTTACAAGTTTCCTCGTTCTAATCTTATCATTCTACCACATGTTACGACGTAACAACAGAATGACGGCTCTTTACTATATACAGTCCCTTTCGTTTTACATGTTATAAAAATAAATTACACGATGTAATTTATTCGTCATACAGATAACGCTGTTTTACTGTTAAGGTTGCAACTAACTGCGTGGCATACTGTCCGAATGTTTAACAAAGCCAATAAAGAAAAAAGCCATCGTAGGGAACGGTCGAAAAAATAATGGAAGTAAAGCGGTATGTCTCCAAGAGTTTTTTGGGTTTTCTAACTCAGCCAAGTCGAAATTATCTAATTATTTCCTTAATTAAGTACTTCGCCTGGCAAACTCACCCCCCCCTCTCAGTGGCATAGCAGTATATCTGTGGACTTACAACGTTAGAAAGCAGGTTTCGATACCAGCGATGGGCAAAGCACAGATAGCCCCTCGCGTAGCTTTGTGATTAACTTCAAAGAAAATAAATGAATCGTCTGGCTAGTATACACACATTGAGAAAAAAACGTATACGTGTTCACGTCAAACGTAGATGTCCATTACAAGTAACTTCTGAGAAATGGTACTAAATGATGGACTATTCAATGTTCCATCAGTTCAAAGGTCGATACAAGTTCTGGTTTACATGAAAGAAAGTAATATTTAGAAATAGTTTACAGCAGTTTAAAAAACGAGAAGTGAAATACAAGGAGGAAATATATTTTCATGTTAGGACATAAGGGATATTTTGTTTTTTTCTGTTTTTTTCAGGAGTAAAAACATGTTACTGAAGGTGTTAATATTTGCATCACTGGTCACGTAACTTATTGATTTGTTTGTTCAAATTTCGCGCATAGATACTCGAGGGCTATCTAACCTAGACATCCATAAATTTGAAGCGATAGGCTATAGAGAAAGCAGTTAGTCAACAACACCCACCGCCAACTCTTGGAATATTCTTTTACCTACGAAAAATGGAATTGAGCATATCATAACAACGCCTTCAGGGATGCACGGCCAAACATGTTTAGTTCACTCACGGAATTCAAACTCGCGACCCACGGGCTGCTAGTCGAACGTCTTAATTATCAGGTCAAGCCTTAAAGGATCGAACTTCCCAAATATATGGATTCGAGCCTCGTCGATGGCTTTGTTAGCCTGAGTCATAGGAGCCACTCTCTACCATCAAATAAATAATGGACGAAAAACTTGCCGAGCAACTTTTAAATATTTTTTTGTTTTAACGTGATTGTGGTCTCCAAGAGGTGGTCTACGAATCACATCAAGGATGCCTACGAAATCCTGATTCGTGGCCTGGGTTATGATGAAACATTGTAAAAGAATGCAAATCGCGTCTTCCCTAAGAAGCTCAGGCCTAGTCTTTGGCTTTATGGTCATAACCTTTAGTGGACCAGTGTGAAAATACTTGAGGACCTCTGATGTGTGGTATAATAAGACCATTTTCAAGCCTGTGTTTTGAGGGACTACAGTCAATCCACGATACCAGTAAATTAGTAGCTCGGAGCTCGTTACATCTGTTCATTTCGAAGTAAATACGTCGTGCTATTTTTCCGATCACCCGATCGAGAAAGAGTGGCCTATTGGAATTGAAATCGATTTACTTAAATGATTATATTTGGTTAAAATTTGGAATATACGCCTTTCTTCTTCTGTGTACGTTTTTGAAGCTGGCCCTAGAAATACTGATATTGAGCAACCTGAAAGGAGTCTTAGACACGTGGAAAATCCTGCGATAGTTTACCACGGAAGTCTTAAGTCAAAGCTCGGAAGTTGAGGGTTTTTGTTATCTCGATTAATGTTATCCGTGTGAAATGCTATAGGCTTCTTGAACGAGAGTTAAATACATTTTATTTGAATCAGAAGTTAATTTAACATTATCATACACAGAGTCCTGATTGTACAAGACACGTATTTATCATCATTCGTCTCCCAATCGGAAGAGCTAATAGCACTGAAAATCAGAGTTCGATTCCTGCAGTCGACGTAACACAGAGAGCACATTGTTTTAGTTTTGTGTTTAACAGCAAACCCAACACCCTGCTTTTTAAGATGCCTAAAGGAAGCTGAGAATAAGATGACAACGAATGGTCACCCCGTCCCCAGAATTTAATCAGCCCGGCATGGCCAGGTGATTAAAGCGCTCGACTCGTAATCTGAGGGTCGCGAGTTCGAATCCCAGTTACACCAAACTTGCTTGCCTTTTCAGCGTTGGGGCGTTGTAATGTGACAGCTAATCCCACTATTTGTTGGTGAAAGTGTAGCCAAAGAGTTGGCGGTGAGTAGTGATGACTAGCTTCCTCCCATCTAGTCTTACACAGCTAAATTAGGGACGGCTAGCGCAGTTAGCTCTCGTGTATCTTTACGCGAAATGCAGAAATAAACTATCGTTAGGCCTAAGACAAGTGGATTTAAATTATGGTGTGAGCAATTATAATTATTATTGTACTAAAGATACGATATGAAGCATTCAACAAGATCCGTAGTTTAAAACATGTTATTAATTTAATGTAATTTTCGTGCTTTAAAAAAAACTTTCTCGCTCATGTAACAATATCGGTGTTAAAAAATATTTATGAGATCTGTGTCTCGATAAACAGCTTTGTTTTTGTCGGTTTATATCTTGAAATATTTTGTTTGTTTCTTTTGAGTTACGCGCAAAGCTACTCGATGGCTATATGCGCTAGCCATCCGTAATTTAGCAGTGTAACACTAGAGGGAAGGCAATTAGTCATCACCACCCACTGCCAACTATGCGCTAGCCGTCCCTGATTTAGCAGTGTAAGACTATAGGGAAGGAGGCTAGTCATCACCACCCACCACCAACTCTTGGGCTACTCTTTTACCAACGAATAGTGGGATTGGCCGTCATATTATAACACCCCCACGGCTGAAAGGGCGAGCATGTTCGGTTGGAGGGGGATGCGAACCCGCGACCCTCGAATTACCAGTCGAACGCCTTAACCCACCTTGTCATGCCGTCTGGGAATAACATTACCACTTTGCTTTGTCTGATTAGGCCTTTTATAGACTTTTTTCTTTTCTTTCTTACAGACTCGAGAAGTTTAGTGATCGTTTCTAACAAACAGCTAGATATGTCGTCATATCCAAACTCACGGAACTGAATAAAAACCAAAAACACCTACTTTATCAACTTCATCAATTGACCCAAAAGGCCAAAGGAAATATTATGTTTCATTGGAACTGTTGTACGCATGTCTTATTTTTTAAGCACACGGAAAGTTTATTCTCGTTTCATTAAAGACGTGCGCATTACGAGCAAAGTGTACACGGAATGGGATTTGGTGGCACAGTAACAATAGTTTGGTTGGATTTGTTTTGCATTTCGCGCAAAGTTACACGAGGTCTATCGGCCCTAGCCGTCCCTATTTTAGCGGTGATAGACTAGGTGGGAGGAAGGCAGCTTGCCAACATCACCAACCCGCGCGCATGTTCAACGACAGAAATTCGAAAACGCGACCATTTTACTGCAAGACGCGCTCCTTAACCATCGTGCTATGTACAGCGAGCGACAAAGAAAGCACGCTAGGTAAAGTCACTTGAGAAAAAATGCAAAGACAAGTGTGTTACAAAATGAATTCCAGAGTTAGTAGCAGTTTAAGAAAACACCTGAAGAAGGCGTTCTATCAAGTGTCCAATTTTGTCCCAGTGTGAATTTTTTTATCCAACACCAAATAACGTATTTTATAACGTAGAAACATTATTAACAACTAGATGTATTTCCGCAGGGCTCTCTCTTTCTCTTGAAGCTCGTGTTATAATTATTTTTGTCATTCACACGTGCTACTAACGTCATGACATTACAAAATGCAACGTTAAGCGTTATTATATGACATAATTTTTGTGTCTGCTGTCTGACTGGCAGACAACAAACTATTGTATACTGATATGAATGGTTAAAACAGGTGACACGGTCCTAGGTTCCCATTTTGAAGAAGATATGTAACAACAGATCACACAGAGATTTGTTCAAACGTACTAGTTTTTGCCTCCGGTGGGTTAGTGGTAAGTACGGAACTACAACACTAAAATCTGAGGTCCAATTCCCTCACCTCGGAGGCCCTTTGTGGAGCTTTGCGCTAACACAAATAAACGAAAGCCATACCCGTCGTATTTTTAAGCTGTTGTTAACAAAACAACAACAGCAAGTCAAAATTATTCAATGAAGAATGTACTAGATGCCTTTTCAATAATATAGAAGTTTTACTCTTTATAAAGTTCCTTAAACAACAGTTACTAAACATTCTCAGAAAGAATAACGGCCCGCCAGGTGGTTAAGGCACTCGACTTGTAGTCAGAGGGTCACGGGTTCGAATCCCCCTCCCACCAAACATGCTCGCCCTTACAGCCGTGGGGATGTTATAATGTGACGTTCATTGGTAAAAGAGTAGCCCAAAAGTTGGCGATTGGTGGTGATGACTAGCTGCCTTCCCTCTAGTCTTACACTGCTAAATTAGGGACGGCTAGTGCAGATAACCCTCGTTTAGCTTTGCGCGAAATTGAAAACAAACCAATACAGAAAGAATAAATCACAAAAGTTATGATAAAAACACATCTGGTCTTCGTAAATATGAAATAATGCGAAAATTGAATTATCGAAAGGCAACGAGTTCGTTTGTTTGATTTAAGCACAAAGCTACACAATGAGCTGCATGTGCTCTGTTCACCAAGGGTATCGAAACCCGATTTCTAGGATTGTAAGTCCAAATACTCGTAAGCAAATAACAAACAACATAGATACTTAAATTAGTGTTTACCTAACGTGGGCTGGTAAAACAAGATAACTAGTAATTATGAAATAGCCATCTTTGTTCCAAGAATTAATTTGGTTTATTTCGAATTTCGCGCAATGCTACACGAAGGTTATCTTCGCTAGCCGTCCTAAATTTAATAGTTAAAGACTAGAGGGAAGTCATTTGTTCCTAGGATACTAGCCTGCTGATACCGTATAAATGTACTTCTAAGCAGTTTGGTGTACTTTGTAAAAACAGAAATGAATTTAATGTTCATACGAAATTTTTAATGTGATAATAACAACACGGAAATATTTTTCTATGAAACTGACAAATTTTAAGGAGAAAATGAGTTCTAGTAAAAAGTTTATTTTAATGTAAGTACGGTTTAATAGTCGAAAAATAATAATTATAACAAAATAGTCTATTTGTTATAAAATAAACGTCTCAAATTAGTTATTAATAATATTTGTAAGTAAAAACAATTATTTTTTTTCTTAAGACTCTGCGACAAAAACGCCCTCTGACGACCTTGCAAGTAGTAAGAGAATTCGAACAGCATTTACCAGCACCCAATTATTGGAACTAGAGCGTGAATTTGCTTCCAATATGTATTTGTCTCGCCTTCGTAGGATCGAGATAGCTACATACTTACATTTATCTGAGAAACAAGTAAAAATCTGGTTCCAGAATCGTCGGGTGAAATACAAGAAAGAAAGTAATGTTCAACATAGATGTCGATGTATTCGCACTTGTTCCAACAATCGATCGCAAGAGGGCGTGGAATATGAAGACGAAATATCTAAACGAGCAGGATGGCAAGAAAAAGAATCAGTGACACCTATTTTGAAATCTAGGCCAAGTTCCTGTTCCAGTCCGGAAGTGGAAACAGTCAATTGTAAATCATTTGTTTGTTCTCCCGCCGAAAAGTGTGAAACAAAAACCGGTTTTTGAGAGAGAGAGTAAAAAAAAACAACAACAATTAAAATAAACATTTTGATTTCAAGTGTAAAAACCGTGTTTATCATGAACTTAATGTATTTAGTGTGTTGGCGCTTTAACCTCTTGACAGTAAA
Source organism: Tachypleus tridentatus (assembly GCF_004210375.1). Taxonomy (NCBI): domain Eukaryota; kingdom Metazoa; phylum Arthropoda; class Merostomata; order Xiphosura; family Limulidae; genus Tachypleus; species Tachypleus tridentatus. The sequence goes on along the minus strand of NC_134826.1, from coordinate 83,038,092 downwards.
ATGAAGGGAACGCACTTATTGTTTTGAGTAATATATGTAATTAAAATTTGATTGGATAATTGATAATCTTGTAAAAGACTTTTCAGACATTCCAAAAACTGTAAATATTGAAAACTTAAATATTTTAATATACAGTCTGTAAAGTTCTATAAATACGCTCGTGAAAACTGTATTTACTGCCGAAGAAAAGTTTTCTTTTAATTCACTAGTTTATCACAAAACTTCTAAAGAACATCTAGTATTCCATAAGAGAAGAACGTAGCCATTAATCGCTTTTCATTGGACCCATGTTCACCCAAAGTGCCACTGATACTGTCTAGACTTAAATAAATAAGTTAAACACCATTACAGTGTGATTGTTGTAAATAACATATAATTGTACTTATATCGTGAATGTTAATGGTTTATGGAGTTTTAAACATAAAGTGAATGGTTTAAGGTAGTATTACTTAACTCAAGTTTGATTAATATATGAAGTTTAGACCTCTACACTTATTAAAGAGTGTGTACAGTAGCCAAAGGTGATTTTAAAAAAGAAAGTTTCAACTGAACTTGTTTTATTTGTAAACAAATGCAGTATATATATAATAAACTTCTCAAGCGGTGAAATGAAGTGAAACATTTGTCGTTCAATCAGTTTTTATTTCTGTGCTGATAAAACCAATCATTTATACAACACATCCTCAGTTCTCAGAACCTGAGCGACTCTGACATTTTCCGATATCTCTCCTGAAAATAAGAAGAACTTTTCTGACACTTTTCAGTTCATGCTGTCAGCAGTTCTCATTATCAAATCGACTCTGAAGTTATTTGTCTGATATCAGTTTGTGAAATAGCATTGATAAAACCGCAGTGGTGAAACGTTTCTTGAAATAAAAATATATTTATAAAACAATGACATGTGAATTTCCATATTCCATTAATTAGGTTCTAATAATCACGCAGGTAGTCCGTTGTGTAGTTTTGTGCTTAGCATGAAACAAATATCAAAATTAAAGGTAGTTTTACTGCGAACTTCAAAGTTGACTGAGGTGTAAATTAAAATGTGTTTTTCCCACACTGAAACTTTATATACATTATAGATATGTACTGCCATTGAATAAACATATGTACAGATAGAGAGAAAAAAAATGACACTCCTAAAACCCACTCTCACGCCATCTAGTTTAAGTTTTATGCTTTCTACGGAAAGCAACCCAGTGGTGAACGTGTGTATGGTCTGTGATGGTTTTCCATTATTTTAGGCGTTACTTCTTTAACCCCTTGTAAAACCTAATCCTTCTTCTGTTTTTTTTTAACGTGGACACAGGGTGAAAATGTGTATTTGTTGTGTTAAACGACAGACACGTTTTACAAAATATCGAAGTAATTTTTTATTAGAAGTGCGTGTGTATTTTTTTCTTGTAGCAAAGCTACATCGGGCTATCTGCTGAGTCTACCGAAGGGAATCGAACTCCGATTTGAGCGTTGTAAATCCGTAGACTTACCGCTGTACTAGCGAGGGACGTTACAAGAAGTAAGAACATTAAAAAAAAAGTTACCAAACTTGACTTTTTTTTTTTTTTTTTTACCAACAATTTTAATCTGACTGTAATATTGATTTTTGTTGGTATGTAAAAGATGAAAAACGAGAGACATGAATATTGTAAAGGTGTCTAAACAAAAAAGGAAAGCTGACAGTGCTTATAAATAACACATCGGGTTTGAATCATATGTATTACTGGACAAAATATTCACAAGAAATCCCATCTCAACTAATGTACTCGTTGTTTTGCAAAACGGTTGAAGGGAATGACTGATTTAAAGAAGGGGGGACTGCAAAACGTGAGGTGGCGCCTTATTCTAATGACAAGTCATGATTGATGGGGCCGCTGTTGTTCATACCTACCACGCCATGTTGACACTAGGGCTTTGATTCAGATGAAGGAACGGGAGTGAAAGTTGTTGACAAACATGGTTATTTAGCCTCCATTTAGCTTATCCCCATTTTACACTGATGGGGTTACTGAGTAAAAGAAAAAGAGAAATTGAATGAATGCATTTTATTTGTCCCTTGACGCTGGTGTCCACGTTCTAAAAGAGCCGGATTAGGTTCTACAAAAAGTTAAAGAAGTAAACCCTAAAATAATGGAAAACAATCACAGAATATAAACACGTTCGTCACTGGGCTACTTTCCGTACGGAACGTAGAACTGAAACTAGTTTGTACCGTTACGTAGTCGTAACGTACTATATATGATACAGATATTAAAGTAATTTGACAGAAAATATAGAGCCTCTGAATATTAGCTTCTTAGCTAGATACGCTATGATTAATAATTAAGTTTTATGTGGCTCTAATTGTAATATAAATAATATGTGAATGAATTGCCCTACAATTTAGAAAAATCAATATCTATGGTGCCACCCCCCACTCTGTAAATCTAAAGAATGCTGAGAACCGGGTTTCGATACCCGTGGTTGGCACAACACAGACAATTCGTTTCGTGATGACGAGAAACCCACTTGAAGTAAACATATATCTTAAGACGGCTGGTATGGGCATTAAAACGTTTATTAAAATAAAGTAGAGAACAGCGTTTCGACCTTCTTAGGTCATCTTCAGGTGAACAAGGAGGGCTAACCTGAGATACATAGGTGGCTCGATTGCTAGCATTACAGGTCATCAGGGTATGCCCACTGAATCACTATAAACGTATTATTACACAGTTCTCGAGAGAGGTGTTATCAACCGCGTTTTACACACGGCTCGTGAAAGTCGGTTTTATGATGTGAATTTGGATCGGTATCTCGGAACGACTGGTACGGGTATTAACACTTTTATTGATAAGGAAAGAACAACATTTCGACCTTCCTAGGTCATCTTCAGGTTAAGAAAGAGAGAGTTTGAGTGTGACCGTTGTCTTAGGAACGACAGTATAATGGGTACATAGCAGCCGTTCTAAGATATATTTTTATTTCAAGTGAGTTTCTCATCATCAAGAATTTTAATTTATTTAAGTTACAGAAGAAAAAAAATCCGTGTAAATCATGAGAGAAAACAACGTATAAAACTTGATTGAAAGAACTAGAATTTTTATTTTTCCACATATGTATCAGAAGGAAAAAAAAAACTTTAAAGAAATGCCATTTAACGTAAAGTCTGGCTCGAGTGTTCTCGGCTAGATGGTATGCTTAAGTAGTCCTATTCACAAGGTACTTACGCTGCTTTCCTTATGTTATATATATTTCTTTACTCAACCGAACAACGCGTTTACAAGGAAGCAATCGTTGCGCAAAACAAAAACATTGTTCTCACGTAGCAAACGGCGATCCATCTTCAATTTGCTACGATCTGTCAACGACGAACACCGAGCGACAACGAACGCGATGCGATCAGGCTACACGTGCCAATAACGTCGGTCGATCCTGTCTCTTCAGCCCGCAGCAAATGAATAACTTACGAGAGACCGGAGAGAGTAGAGAAATCACTATACAACGTTGATCTAATAGGTTTTATAACATTTCCCTGGTTTTTTTTATGGCTGCTCCACATCCATTTTCTTTTAAAATTTACCATAGGGTTTTCTCATTTTACTCTCACGTAACCACTGTACCGTAATGAAGCGTATAGTGCTTACAGTTGAAACCTTGCTAGGCCTAACGTCTTTCCTGCCGAAGAGATGGTAATCTCTCGCGTATTGCTTACCGTTTTCACACTTTTCAGGTAGAATTGTATTCATAATATATATTCTACACAGCATAGAATGGAAAAAACTAGACATGTAAACAGATAGGCACTGACCATCAAATTAAGAGACAGCGAAATGCAAACCTAGTTTTTAGCTCTACCATATTCCTTTTTTTTTCTGTTATTATATATAAAACGTTTTTAAAATATACAGTGTTTCACTTTCTTCTTTTTTGTTTCAAATATTGAGTTTCTCAAGGCATACACAAGAAGTTTTAAAATGATTGTCTTTGTTGTGAAATATATACCATAGAAACTACGTGTTTAATTTAGTTAAAAATGTAGCACATAAAACTGGACGAAACGATGTTAAGGATACCTTATCTTATAGTTCATCCTAACGTCGCATTTCATAGTTAATTGAAATAAATAAACTTCACAAAATCAAGCCTAACCAATAAAGAGGTAGAAAAGTACACTGAAGGCAGTCAAACGTGGGTAAGTTCTTTTGAGAGCCAATGAAAATTAAGATTATTCATGAAATGAATTCATATACGTTTAGGATAATGATTGGTAAAAATCAGTCAGATTAACAACTTCTGATATATACAACAGCCAGTGCGTTTTGGTAGCATTAAGTTTAAACACTGATTTTTGTTATTTTGAGGTCCGGCATGACCAGGTGGTTAGGACGCTCGACTCGTAATCTTAGGGTCACGGGTTCGAATCCCCGTCACACCAAACATGCTCGCCTTTTCAGTTGTGGGGGGCGTTATAATATGACGGTCAATACCACTATCGTTAGTAGAAGAGTAGCCCAAGAGTTGGCGGTGGGTGGTGCTGACTAGTTGCAGTTGCCTTCTCTCTAGTCTTACACTTCTAAATTAGGGACGGCTGGCGCAGATAGCCTTCGTGTAGCTTTGCGCGAAATTCAAAAACAAACAATGCCATTTTGCTTCGTAACAAAAAGTATAACCTAATATTGTTGTTAGTTTATGTACTGAAAGTATGAAATGAAATGTAAGGCAAAAAAACTGGAAAAAATATCAACTGATGTGTTATTTAATTTAGAGTCTCCGTTGATTAAGGACGCTTGTTTTCATTAAAACCGTGGGTAACATAATAGAAAATATCTTAATTTAAAAACGAATTAAGTTTAAATTGAATCAATATTTTATATAAGTGAAAACGTTTATGCATTTGGCTCGAGGCCATGTAATCCCACATTGCGTCCTTACTTCAGGCTTACTGTAACAACATTCATTACACTTATAAGGTTTCACGGCCCCTTTTGCACTCCCGTCACTAAAATCGTCAAACAGTAATTGAACTATTCTATCTGGTGAAATACATTTTGGCTTCTATAACTCCTCCTATCTCGAGTAATAGAGTGTGACGTGACACACGAGCTCTTATATAGGTTAAATGACATGAAATCATGTTTGGTTACGTCATTTGAGTGACGTATATTAGTCAAAAACGTCACTTTAAAACAACAAAATTATTATTACAATAACAGTTACTCTCTGTTTGGGTGTAGCCAGCTATTTGCCACATATACTTAAAATTCAAAACGAGGTAGCAGTTAGCACTTTGCCGCGTAAACTTTGCCCAACACACGTGTTTTAAATCACATTTTTGTATAAAACGTACCCAACACTCATACAGTTCTCATCACTTTCTTGTGTACAATTTACCCAACGAGCACAGTTCTTGTCACTTTCTTGTGTAAAACATACCCAACACACACACAGTTCTCATCACTTTCTTGTGTACAATTTGCCCAACGCATATGGTTCTCTTCACTTTCTTGCATACAACATACCTAAAACACATGGTTCTTAACTTTTGTTTTTTATACAGCTTACCTAACACATGTGTTTCTCATACCTTTGGTGTTCATATCAAAATCTAAAAGATATGAAATGTAATTTTGTTTAATAGGTGTTTGATCCTATACAGAGACATGGACACACCGTTAAAGAATATTCTCAATCCTCATAAAACACGCACATCAGAAGCCCGCAGTTCCCCCTTATGTTATTACATGGGCACACCGTTAAAGAATATTCTCAATCCTTACATAACACGCACATTAGAGGCCCGCAGTTTCCCCTTATGTTATTACCTGCAATTATAGATATGAAAAACAACAACAACACTGTCTGCTCAGTTCAGAACAAGTCAAAACCATTAATATAATACCACTAGAAGCGCTGACTCCGTGATATGTTAGTGATTTATTTGATGTTTTGTTAATAATAATCCATAATATATGAATTAATTAAACAACAAAGAAACGATAGGGGTCGCAAAATATTTTAGAATCCTCTTTAACAAATTAATGAAAAAAAACAATGTTGCATCGGTAACGCCCTCTGTCATGAGGTGAGTGATAGAAGAGATGAAAAGCCGCGTTTTCTTTTCACTAATAAATCAGTATTTAAAAAGACGTTGTACAGTCAGAAGTCAAATTTAATTGGTATTAGATATTTAATGCTACTTATCCAAACCTAAAAACTAATGCCTAGAATAAATTATAATATGGTTCGAAATTAATATATACTATTTATTTTCTATGAAAATTAAGTATTATACTTTAGTAACGACTTGTACTTTGTGCCTTATTCCCTGTTTCCATGCTTTGTTGTGCTATACTTTTCATTGAAGTGTAAAATATTAACCATAAAGATTTGAGACTGTCCCAATATCCACCCCATCTGGGCTTTTTTCACGGCCATTACAAGTCCTATTGGGTGTCCTAAGACTTACCAACTGAGTGGTTAAGCTTTACCCGGCAGTTGGGCAGGATGCTATCTTTACTGGCGTGACCAAAACGATTATCTTGGCTTTTGGGTTTTTCTGATTTCGTTGGATTTTTTTTTTTTTGGATGGGGGCTTTCCCTGCATAGCTTCTTCATGGTTTAGTCAAAAGATTTGCAGTGTAATGCTGACACGTGGATCGGATTTGTTTAAGTGACTTGAAATATGACTTTTATTGTAGGCGCACGTGTGTTTGGAGGACATTAGGTTTCGAAGGGCAACATCGAGTGTTCATGTCTTGTGAGAAAAATAACTCGAGTTCAATCGAGCTTTAACTCAACTCCGATACGTTTCTGGTGGTGGTTACACCATAAGAACCTCGTCAAACATCATTTGGGCTAACAGAAAAGTAAGCTTTGGGATTTAGTGACAGAAAATTGCTATGTATAGAAATTGAGGTTGAAAACTAATTAATGGCATATGTGGTTCTTCGATTTTTTTGCAGTGAATATTTTCCATAATTTACATACTCTATATGTTAAACAGTATTTAATATATAATATATACAATAAAAATTTACATTTTTATTGAATTAAATATGTATATTAATTTTAACTCTAATAAAGATTACTATATTAATTCTATATTGTATATACCTATAATATAGATGGTTTACTATTATATAAATATCCATATGATTTTTACAATATGTAATTATCATATGTAAATCATACATAAATATCAAATCTTGTTGGTACTGATAAATATCAACTGAATTAAAATTAAAATTTTGATTTTAATTTAGAACAAATTCTATTTCTGATTCAGATCTCGGACACGTGCGTCCAATTTATTATGTTACGTACTACAGTTGGGAATAGCCGAGAACTGAATGAAATTTTAATTTGGATTTATAAATTAACCAAATGTAGAGATGTATCAAATTGTGCTAACTAGCTAGCAGTTAAGTGATATCAACTCGATATTCATTCGCTCATTGTGAACCGTCGATAAAATATCTAATTCCAGGTCAGAAAAATTGTATATAACTCGTTATTTGTAATAACCGTTATTATAAATTGTATTATTGTTAGTATATTAAGATATATTTGCGTTAATAAAGAAAATAATGTGTGTTAATTAACTTCTAAATTACTATTTAACTAGGTTTCAGGTTATTTCAAACTGAAATAAGTAGTATGCTAAATTGGAGGCTCGTCCGAGATAAATTATAATACTAACAAGTTAATATCCTTAAATCAGGCCTATCACTCAGTTCATTTCACAAATGTATATTTAAATAGCCGGACAAGTGAGAGTGTAGTTACTAAAATTGATGTTTCGTGTGTTTGTTTCAGACATGAACGAAAAATAACTTACAATGAAAGGTCCAAAGAAAGATGTTATACTTATTAGAAAGTATATGTGATCAGCAGGATAACAAAGTGTGCGTACTTGAATATATCTTTTGCTTGCGTCATCTGACGGGTTAACAGTTATTTTATGAAATTACATACAAAACAAAACTCCAGAGTTCGATTCCTCTCGGTGGACACACAGACAGCTCAATGTGGTTTTTCATTTAAAATAACACTATGTAGCAAACATTTTTACTTTTCCTTGTTCCTGGGCAGAAAGTGTTATTTCACAATTGCTGATGCCTAAAGTAAATGGAAAAGTTTTTCTCTTCAAACTTAGGAGCGTATAACGAAAACATAATGGAAGACTATATTTGGGGCTGATTCGTGAAAGTGATTTACATTACAGTCGCAAATCTCGAAAAATTACTCACTTCCAAACATTTTTGTTCAACTTTAGTATAAATACACGTAAATCTTGATTCATATGTTGTTTTATTCAGACTTTATGTAAATGAAAATGTGCAAATTTGCCCATTTTTACATAGAAAATAAGTTAATTTCTAAATTTCATTATCCAGGCCACAAAAGCAAAGGTTGAAGGGAAATGGCCATTTTCTGTATTTTTACAACATAAGCAATTAAGAAATAACACATACTATTCAGGAACAAAATTTGTGTTACACAGTTTGTTTTTGAATTTTGCACAAAACTACTCGAGGGCTATCTGTGCTAGCTGTCCCTAATTTAGCAGTGTAAGACGAATAGTGGGATTGACCGTAACATTATAACGCCCCCACAGCTGAAAGGGCCAGCATGTTTGGCGTGACCGGGATGCGAACCCGCGACCCTCAGATTACGAGTTGCACGCCTTAACACGCTTGGTCATGCCGGGCCGCTACACAGTCTGATCAACCAAACTGACTAATTAGCTTACTGCCACTTATTTCGTGCTATAAAAGGGACTTCTGTATTAATACAGAAATACGATGTCGTATCAGTAAAAACGAAATATAAGTGTAACACGTGTTGACAATCTTTATTATCACGGGCCTGGTGGGGCTTGGTGGTTAAGGCACTCGTCTCGCGATTTAGGGGTCACATGTTCGAATCCCCGTCACACCAAACATACTCGCTCTTTCAGCCATGAGGGCATTATAATGTAACAGTCTATCCCATTATTCGTTAATAAAAGAGTAGCCCAAGAGTAGGCAGTGAGTAGTGTCATCTAGCTGCTTTCACAGTTTACATCTAAGCTATTATTACTTCTTAAAAAAATAGTCCGACTTGGTCATATTCATACGTATAATATTAATAGTTGAATAATAATTAATTAAATTACGATTACACGTGTTTGTTATGCTTCATGTAGAAACTGATATCACGTTTTGAGTTTGATTTCTCCTTTGACTGCCGCTAACGACTGATGAAACATTCTAAATACTAATGCATCATCGGTGGTTTTCAAACAGATTTTACCTGGTCGGGTCCACCTCCACTTCGGGTAGCCGTCCCTAATTTAGCAGTGAAGGTAATCAGTCGACAACTCTCTCCCCTCCAGTAATTCTCGGGTTACTGTTTTACCGAAGAACAGTGGGATTGACTGTAATATTATAATTCGATCCGCGTCCTAACAACCAGCCCATGCCAGTCCACATTGTATAAAAACTTGCGACACTCATTTAAACGACAACAAACAATGAACTTTATTTTGGACTAGTGAACACTGTGAGATTCAGAAAACCAAAAACCACAATCATTTGATACTTTCAAATAGACCCAGCATAACTAGACGGTTCCGGGCGCTCGAATCGCAATCTGAGGGTGGCGTGTTCGAATCCCCGTCACACCAAATATTCTCGTCCTTTCATTCGCAGAAGAGTTATAATGTTACAGCCAATCCCACTATCCTTTGATAAAAGAGTAGCCCAAGAGTTTGCGGTGGGTGATGATGACTAGCTGCCTTCCCTCTAGTCTTACACTGCTAAATTAGGGATGGCTAGCACAGATGTGTAGCTTTGCGTGAAATTAAAACAAAAAGAAACATTCTGTTGGCCTGCAATAAGCTGTGGATTTTCTGAATGTCATCCTGTTTTTCCTGTTACGAGATACTTGAAAAAACATTCATCCGAGTTTGTTTTCGTATATTTTAATCGAAATTATTTTGTTGCTCAGCCATCAGGCGTTTCGCTGGCACAGACGGCGTGAAGCGCTCTTCGGGTTTCATCTACGGAGAAACCTGAGGCTTTTTGAAGGTTTTCTTGAGAACGTAATCCGTGAAGTTGTTACCCAAACGGAGCACTCTAAGAGAAAGCATGTGATCGTCATCTGTGTAGTGTATGCTTTGAAACAACAGGTTAAATGTCCACATTTTACTTTTAAAAATAACGTTTAGTAACACGCGCTCCTATAAAGTAGCGCATAAAATCATAAAATTTAAAATTCATTGGTCGCGAATAACTTTCACGTTATAAGAAACATTAAGACTATTTACTTTATAATTCCCCTGGAATGGATGAACCTTCCCCATTTATTTTTTTTTAACAGTGTTACATTAAGCTATCTATTATGTTCACCGCAATGAATCGAACCACGGATTTTAACGTTATAAATCCGTAAATTTAACGTTGTTCCACCGAAGGGATACCCTATTTCTGAATGTTATTGATTGACGTTAATTTAGAGAAACAAAACAAAAAAAAAACGTAGAATTGTGATGGATTATCTTCTACGTCCTTAGTTTCGCGACGTTGTTTCGGTTTTTACGGCGTGTCCTTTTTTACACCTGACAAAAAAGAACTTAGTATGGAACCCGTAACGTCGTCTCGAAATTATGAGACATTCTTATTAATACGTCAATAGTTTCTGACATAACGCACCAGAGGTCTACGTACTTTAACATAAATTGATTCGATTTGTTTTAAACTTCGCGCAAAGCTACACGAGGGCTATCTGTGCTAAGCCATCTCTAATTTAGCAGTGTAAGACTACAAGGAAGCCAACTAGTCATCACCACCCACCGCCAACTCTTGGGCTACTCTTTTACCAATGAATAGTAAGATTGGTCGTCATATTATAATGCTCCCACGGCTGAAAGGGCGAGCATGTTTGGTGTGATGGAGATTCGAACCCACCTCCCTCGGATTACGAGTCGAGTGCCTTAACTATTACTATGTTAGCTGGAGTACCCGTGCTCTGTACGGAAGGTATGTAAGTTCACGATTAATCAAAGGTTATCTTAGAACATGAAAAGCTGCTTCCCTTATATGTAATTGCAAGACACGCCCATAATAACTGCAAAGCACAAAATGTGAAACTGAAAATGTCTGTGTATCTTTCCATGCACCTAATGAACCTCCATACCAAATCGCAGGACGTGGACACACAACAGACGGTACTATTATATTTATATACAGGTAAATGTATATATATTTATACTTGTGGCTCACCAATAGCACAGCACTGCGCACCTATAATGTTAAAAACCAGGTTTTCGCACCCATGGTAGGCATAGCACAGATAGCCCATTGTGTAAAGTGTGCTTTGTTACAAACAAACAATATATGCCTGTGTGTAACAGTAGATTTCTTAGTAATACTTAGAATCAGTCAATATATTTAAAATTTAGTTTTAAAACACTCACTATAGTTCTATAGTTTTACCAGGTCAAGCCGTTTTGAATTTTTCGACAAATCCCAAATTTTTTCACCTTGAGCGTCCTGTCCCCCAAAAAACATTATTGTCCGTAATCGGTCAAGCCAACGCCAACTCATCGCGATCCATCATCTACCATCAGAGGGCGTGCTAGCTTGTTGACAGAGGCACAGCGGGAAGTTGCATTACTTAGCCTAATTTGTTCCTCGCGAGCATGAAAGCAGTTCTGTTGCCATCTGTGTTCATAGAGTTTTGACCTATTCTTCCTTTTTTGTCATTTTATTTTCGTTACAAAACATTCGAAACCACTAAAGATTTCTGTTGTAAGCATATTAAATGTGCATGGGAAAAATAGAAACGTACTTTTCGTCTCGCTAACCGACTTGTATCTGAGTGTGATCATTATAAAACAAGTTAAAGTAACATTTAATGTACTCCTCTGTCTAATAAATATTTACTTTTAAACGCAAAGTTTTAACGTCAAGATTAAATAACAGTACAATACAAGCTGTAAATAAAAACAGTAAAACATATTTTCATTTCCAGCTAATACGAACAATGTCTAATTATTCCCGATGACGAGAAACCCATGTGAAATAAAAATGTCCTCAGGATGGTTGGTGTGGGTATTAATACTTTTACTAATAAAGCAAAGAACAACGTTTCGACCTTCTTATGTCATCTTCAGGTTAACAAAGAGAGAGTTTGCAACTGAACGTTGCCCGGCACATGTGTTAAGAACGAGAGCGTAAACGGGTACGGGATTATATCACGAATGTCTAATTATTCTATTCTCTTCACACGACACTTTTAAAATGTCTTTCAAACCCATATCACGACAATGATATTTTGTTTACTGTATTCAAGGTTCATCATTTTGTGATTTCACTTGAACAATTAAAAAAAAATTTTCTATCTGAGAATTTGTCAAGTTTTGAAGAAAAAAATCAAGTTTTGACAAGAATTATGAGAAGTGAAAATAATTCGATTCTGATTATGATTATACAATGTTATTTAGCTTTATGTATGGTTAAATCAGATAAATTTAGATTAAGTACATCATATCTTTAACAAGTTTAAATTGTTTTGTTAGTTTTATATCACGTTTTTTGGTTACCTTAGCAGCAAGTAATAAAACAAATATCCTTTCTGACAGTACGTCTCACGTTATACTAAGGTTGTGCTCGTATTAGACTGGGATTTTTATAATTTTATTAAACGCCTATCTATAAAATCTACTCTTCAAACGTATTGTAAACTGATTTTTGGAATAAGAGATTTCGCTTCTTTGTTTTTAAGTACCAAGTTACACAGTAGGCTATCTGTACTGTGCCAACCAGAAGTATCGAAACCTTTCAGACGCCCCACTGCGCCACTTGGGGGCAGAGTGAATTAATATTATACATGTTTTTCTAGAGTAGAGACACGTTGGGCTATCTGCTACGTCCACTATAGGGAATCGAACTCTGGATTTTAATGTTATAAGCTCGAGTGGCATGATATAAATTAAACAGTTACTTGTTCTTGGTAAACTGCTACAAAATCTGATTAAATAAACTTAGGTTATGTGTTGGAGTTGTATTTTCTCTTTCTTGTAAGAAGTCCTTTAGTGGCACAGCGATAAAAATCGGGTTTTCTTACCCATGTGTTGCTTTGTGCTTTGTTATAAATTGAACCTTTGTCACAAAAAAGCAACAACAGTGCTTGACAAGATATAAGTGTATATGTTATGAATTACGTATTAGTTTGTGCCATTCTAAAATGTTCATATGAACCACAGTGATCTCCACAAAACTTCTGAGAAATAGATGACAGTGAAAACGCATCTTAACCACTTACATCATCAAAAGTGGTCCACTGGCTTGTCCGACAAGGATAACCTATTTTTGTCCTCACGTTCTAACTATAGTTTTTGATAAAATTCCCTTGTATAGATTCCTAGAAATAAATATGCAATGTTTTTACAGACTATGAACTTTCACAAATTGTTTTATTCTTCCACAAGGTGTCGTTCTCCTTTATTAACTAGGAGCTGTAAATCAGTTGATCACCAGGCGTATTTGTTCCTTTGAAGTTAACCACAAAGATACACAATAGGCAATCTGTGCTCTGCCCACCACGGGTATCAAAATCAGGTTTCTAAACACATACCGCTGTGCCACTGGGGGACCCTTACTGGGCGAAATGGACGCTTCTCGTAACTGGTAGGAAAAACTTTAAACTTATCTTAAGGTGAGCTCTAATAAAAATATATGGACCTAAATATGTTTTTGGTTTGATTTCAATGGTTATTTAAATGAGGGAGAAATAAAATAATATAAATGAATATCAGTTTGAATGGTTGATTTCTTCACTAGTCTATCGAAGGAATTTCTTTTTGTAGGTGTTGCTTTAGTAACAGTAGTTATGGTTGCTGTTTGAATTAGCGGGGTATCAGAATAAATGTTCCAAAACTATATGGTTGTAGTCATTATAAATGCACATTAGATTTCTATATGATGGTTCTTGTACTTAGAGACCCCCCCCCTTCCTTACTGGTTCAGCGATAAGTCTATGGGCTTATAACGTTTTGTTGCCTGTAGCGAACAGACAGTCCATTCTGCAGCTTTGTGTTTAAGCACAAATAAACAAAACTCGTGCTTAAACGATAGAATCAAATCAAGCTTCAATTTGCATTAATCGTGCCGAATAGAATAAGTGAATTTTGAATATTTATTTACACATCACATAAATACAATACTAGTAAACGAATTTAACGAATGAAATACGAATCCTTAACGGACCACTTTGTAGGAAAAGAAAAAAAAAAACAGCTATATTACAGCATTAAACAATGCACACATGAAACATCGTGTATTACAGGTTCTAATCTTAGGACGCCCACTGATAATTTTTATATATGCACATACGAACGAGCTAAACGTAATAGTGGCAGAGAGGCGGTAGATGAGCCAGAGTGATGTGAATAGTCGAGAATGATGAATTAAGAAGACGTGTAATACATCATTTCATTGTAAAGGCTGTTTGTAACTCTGTATTGGTGTACTATTCTACTTTGCACGTTACAATAAAAACAGTTTTTCACTGTCCTGACTATAACATACGTTCGTTCAGACTTTTAATAACGCAATTAGCTCACATTATATCACTATTTTATTTATAAAACGTTGATGTTTCAGTCCTGTCGAATAAAGACTGTGATGAGATTTTTGTTGTTTGGGAAAAAAGTGAAAACTGCTACTTACTTTGGATATCAGATTTGGTTTGAATTTTGCGCAAAGCTACACGAGGGCTATTTGCGCTAACCGTCCCTAATTTAGCAGTGTAAGGCAGCTAGTCATCACCACCTACCGCCAACTGTTGGGCTACTCTTGTTACAAATGAATAGTGGGATTGATCGTCACATTATAACGCCCCACGGCTGAAAATGCGAGCATGTTTGGTATGACGGGGATTCGAACCCCTGACCCTCGGATTGCTAGTCGAGTGACCTAACCACCTGGCCATGGTGGGCCAGGATATCACAAGTTGAGGTGTTTGTAGAGATATCACAAATACATAAATTAAGTGTAAACAAATTCCAAACCTTTGTGGATTTATTGGTGAGCGTCAACCACAAAACTCTACAAAAAGGCGTGTTATTATGTTCTCAGATGATGTGTACATTACGATGTTATCTTGTCTGATGACATGCACACTGTGTTGATGAGTTGTCTGACGACATGCACATTCTACTGATGATTTTTCGGACATTATGCACATTGTACTGATGATTTTTCGGACACTATGCACATTGTACTGATGATTTCGGACATTATGCACATTGTACTGATGATTTTTCGGACACTATGCACATTGTACTGATGAGTTATCTGAGATTATACAGAATATATTTTTAAGAAATTAAGCATCATCAAAATGTTTGTATGTGTAAAACCTTGCGTATCCTGGGTGTTAAGTATTAATGTTTTAGAGAAAATAACATTTAAATATCGCATCCTTAACACTAACATTCTGTTTAATTACATAGAGGTCCACCGTTTTTAGTGTTTTGAGAATAGTTTTAAGCCGAAACATAAGTTGTCTGATTTTTCAAAGCTCTGTTTTCCATGGAATAACCTAGTATTTATCTAGTGAAATGTAACGTTTCTCTACTTGCCTTCAAACGTTTCGATATTGTTTAGCTGTTTTTATCATCACGCTTAGTGTGACGTCACATGTTTACAGCAGTGCCATCTATGTTATCTCAGTTAAATCACGTGAGAAAGGTGTGTTTTTTGGCTTTTTTTCTATTGGTATATACTTGATACCACACGACTGAGTGTATATAGACATAATGTTAGAATACTTTTGTTATTTTATCTTGTTGTTGCACACTCTATTGCAGTGCCAGTGCTCTTAACATGTTTTAAGCTAATATTACTAGAATCGCTATTTAGTTCTAACGTTAAGCCTACATTGTACTTCTGGTTATTTGTTACTCTACTGGATATAGATACAAAGTACAATTCATAAATTTGTGTTTGACTTACGTGAAAATTTCGCTCGGAAAATATGTACATTATGCTTTCTTACAAAGAAACATAACTGTTCAATGAACTAAAAGAAACCTACATCTCAGGCCCGTGTTTCCTCCTAGTAAACATTCTGCAGAAAATATATAATTCCACAGCATTTGTTTTGCCGCGCAAAGCATGATGGTAGAATCAGTAAAATGTCACCTGAGGAAAGTTTCACTAGTGAGACCAGGTTGTTGTGAAACATTAACAAATGATCCCAGTTTATTCTTATGTCTGAAAATTAGTTATGTTATGGGAGCTATAAGTTATTAATTATGTGGTATATGCTATGAGCTTTATAATAAAGATTCCTCTGTTAGCGTAGTGGGGTATCACAACATATGTCATCCACGACACCACTTAAAAATTTCAAAAATCTTTCCAAGGAAGAATATTTCTGTAACAAAATCGTTTAATGATGTAGAGCTCAAAGATATGAACTTCGAGAAGAAAGCAGCAAATAATTTTTGTGGAAGCGGAAACACTCGTACACTAGAACATTTAGGGTTACAGCAACAATGATCTCATGCGCAAAGTAAAGGCTGTGGTTATAAAGGATAATCTACTTACCCCGAAATCGCTGTGATCATAAACCTGGAGCACAGTGAATAAGATAACAAGTTTTAAGTTAATGAAGACCCACCAGCTTCAAGCCACACCTCTGAAACAACATCAATGTGGCTGAAGAGACTGGAAACGTAACATCCCAGTGGGCACATCGAATTTCCAATGGAATCCCAATTGGATTTTGTGCTTTGCTGCTCCGTTTTATAAACCGACGATCGGATTCGACTATTAGATCAGAAGACTGTTTCCAAAGAGTTTGCCGTTGGTGTTGGTCATTAGTTGCATTTACCCTAACATGTTTATCCTTATGTATCGTTATATTACATTTTGGAAAGAGAAAATCAAGCTAAGCACGATGAACGATCAAGAAATATCTTTTAAAAGTATTATAACACTGAAGTATTATTATTGTAATTAACCCTCTGACAAAGTCCCACAGTTTAAGTTACTCGATCTCGTTAGTGACCATGACTACACCTCAGTGAAGATGTCTGAATATTTTACTAACGCGTACAACCATCGGACGAATGGCAGCCAGTAAATTATTATAGCTTAGTATTATTGGTTACAAATGTTTCAGTTTTTCAATGACAATTACTTTCAAACCAATAACAACGCCATACCGGAAGCTAAACAAAAGAGACTAATATGTAAGTAAACAAAGCTTCCTAAAGATCCTTTTTCACTGCAATCATAGGTTACCTGCTCTAAGGATGTGTCGGATGTTCTTAGCCACAACCGGAGGTCGTGTAAGCTTACAGAATCTTAAAAACAGTGTTTATTTTATAAAATATCTAATGAGACACAGTCTATTTGCATCAAGGCACAAAACTACTCACTTGTAATTGTAATAGAAGAGCTCAAAGATCCAAAGATTACGTCAAATGGATCAAAGAACACGCTCGAGAGATCAAAAGACATGTCCAAGGGAACAATGACTCAAATGTCATTTCACACAATATACACTCGAGGTGACAACAAATAACAAGTACTGGTAGATGTTCCGAACTTTAAACCCTACGAAATGGTACTATTGTGTCCACATCTTACAACTTATACAGAGGTTGAGTAACGTATATTAAAACGATTCTGAAACCTCACCACGTCGTTACAGTCAATTGTGGCACGTCAAGTCATACTGTATCTGACGATCATGCATATTGACAATAGCCCTGCTGCGAAATTTCCCTGAGAAACGTTCCTTCGTTATGTTGTCCAGACCAAAGCACACTTCACTTCTCGTATTGGTTTCTGTAATACATCTTGTGTACCAGAACGATAGTTTTTGTTGTGAAAATTCCAACATTTTATTTCTGCGACGTTACCAATGTGTATTTGTATAGAATAACGTGAATAGTCGTTTCTTTCTCCAGTTACTTCAGGTGTGCTATGGATGACCAGATAAACAGGTCAAATAATGGGATTGATCGTACTATTATAACGCCCCCACGGATAAAGGAACGAGCACGATAGGTCATGGGTTTCGAACCCGCGACTCGTAGGTCACAGGGTGAGTACCCTAACTACCAAACAAAGCTCATTATATTACAGTTGGTTTTCCTTCCTGTATAGGCAATACGAACATTTTCAGTTACTGTTGCTCAGTTTCATGTAATGTGTAAAGAATATTCATGTCTAAATACTGTGTAAAATAACGACATATCTATTTATGACGGTTCAAAATTTCCGAGAAAAATATTGGACAAAGAGATTGTGATTTCATAATATAAAATCTGTATATAATTCTGGTGTTATGTGTTAGAATATAGTCTAAAGGCTATTGTATTATAGGGTAGTATATAGATCTGGTGTCATATGTTAGTATATTGTCTGAAGGTTATTGTATTATAGGGCTGAATATAGTTCTTGTGTTATATGTCAATATATAGTCTGAAGGCTATGATATTATAGGGCTGTATATGGTTCTGGTGTTATGTGTTAGTATATGGGCTGAAGGTTATAAGATTATTGAGCTGCAGATAGTTCTAATGTTATTTACTAGTACATAGTTTGAAGGCTGTTGTATTATAGGGCAGTATATAGTTCTGGTGTTATGTGTTAAAATATAGTCTGAAAACTATTGTATTATAGGGTAGTATACAGTTCTGATATTTTGTGTTAGAATATAGTCTAAAGGCTATTGTATTATAGGGTAGTATATAGATCTGGTGTCATATGTTAGTATATTGTCTGAAGGTTATTGTATTATAGGGCTGAATATAGTTCTTGTGTTATATGTCAATATATAGTCTGAAGGCTATGATATTATAGGGCTGTATATGGTTCTGGTGTTATGTGTTAGTATATGGGCTGAAGGTTATAAGATTATTGAGCTGCAGATAGTTCTAATGTTATTTACTAGTACATAGTTTGAAGGCTGTTGTATTATAGGGTAGTATATAGTTCTGGTGTTATGTGTTAATATATAGTCTGAAGGCTGTTGTATTATAGGGTAGTATATAGTTCTGGTGTTATATGTTAGTATATTGTGTGAAAGTTATTGTATTATAGGGTAGTATATATTTCTGGTGTTTTGAGGTAAGATATCGTCTGACGATTATTGTAGTATAGGGCTACATATAGTTCTAATGTTATATACCAGTATATAGTCTGAAGGTTATTGTATTGTAAGGTAGTATATAGTTTTGATGTTTTGTGTTAAAATATAGTCTGAAGGCTATTGTATTATAGGGTAGTATATAGTTCGGATGTTTTGTGTTAAAATATAGTCTGAAGGCTATTGTATTATAGAGTAGCATATAGTTCTGATGTTTTGTGTTAAAATATAGTCTGAAGGCTATTGTATTATAGGGTAATATATAGTTCTGGTGTTATATGTTAGTATATTGTGTGAAAGTTATTGTATTATAGGGTAGTATATAGTTCTGGTGTTATGTGCTAATGTATAGTCTGAAGATTATTGCATTATACGGCTGCATATAGTTCTAATGTTATATACCAGTATATAGTCTGAAGGCTATTGTATTATAGGGTAGTGAATAATTCTGATGTTTTGTGTTAAAATATAGTCTGAAGGCTGTTGTATTATAGGGTAGTATATATTTCTGGTGTTTTGAGGTAAGATATCATCTGAAGATTATTGTATTATGGGGCTGCATATAGTTCTAATGTTATATACCAGTATATAGTCTGAAGGCTATTGTATTATAGGGTAGTGTATAGTTCTGATGTTTTGTGTTAAAATATAGTTTGAAGGCTATTGTATTATAGGGTAGTATATAGTTCTGGTGTTATATGTTAGTATATTGTGTGAAAGTTATTGTATTATAGGGTAGTATATAGTTCTGGTGTTATGTGTTAATATATAGTCTGAAGGCTGTTGTATTATAGGGTAGTATATATTTCTGGTGTTTTGAGGTAAGATATCGTCTGAAGATTATTGTATTATAGGGCTGCATATAGTTCTAATGTTATATACCAGTATATAGTCTGAAGGTTATTGTATTATAGGGTAGTATATAGTTCTGATGTTTTATGTTAAAATATAGTCTGAAGGCTATTGTATTGTAGGGTAGCATATAGTTCTGATGTTTTGTGTTAAAATATAGTCTGAAGGCTATTGTATTATAGGGTAGTATATAATTCTGGTGTTATATGTTAGTGTATTTTCTGAAGGCTATTGTATTATAGGGTAGTATATAGTTTTCATGTTTTGTGTTAAAATATAGTCTGAAGGCTATTGTATTATAGGGTAGTATATAGTTCGGATGTTTTGTGTTAAAATATAGTCTGAAGGCTATTGAATTATAGAGTAGCATATAGTTCTGATGTTTTGTGTTAAAATATAGTCTGAAGGCTATTGTATTATAGGGTAATATATAGTTCTGGTGTTATATGTTAGTATATTGTGTGAAAGTTATTGTATTATAGGGTAGTATATAGTTCTGGTGTTATGTGCTAATGTATAGTCTGAAGATTATTGTATTATACGGCTGCATATAGTTCTAATGTTATATACCAGTATATAGTCTGAAGGCTATTGTATTATAGGGTAGTGAATAATTCTGATGTTTTGTGTTAAAATATAGTCTGAAGGCTGTTGTATTATAGGGTAGTATATATTTCTGGTGTTTTGAGGTAAGATATCATCTGAAGATTATTGTGTGATGGGGCTGCATATAGTTCTAATGTTATATACCAGTATATAGTCTGAAGGCTATTGTATTATAGGGTAGTGTATAGTTCTGATGTTTTGTGTTAAAATATAGTTTGAAGGCTATTGTATTATAGGGTAGTATATAGTTCTGGTGTTATATGTTAGTATATTGTGTGAAAGTTATTGTATTATAGGGTAGTATATAGTTCTGGTGTTATGTGTTAATATATAGTCTGAAGGCTGTTGTATTATAGGGTAGTATATATTTCTGGTGTTTTGAGGTAAGATATCGTCTGAAGATTATTGTATTATAGGGCTGCATATAGTTCTAATGTTATATACCAGTATATAGTCTGAAGGTCATTGTATTATAGGGTAGTATATAGTTCTGATGTTTTGTGTTAAAATATAGTCTGAAGGCTATTGTATTATAGGGTAGCATATAGTTCTGATGTTTTGTGTTAAAATATAGTCTGAAGGCTATTGTATTATAGGGTAGTATATAATTCTGGTGTTATATGTTAGTGTATTTTCTGAAGGCTATTGTATTATAGGGTAGTATATAGTTTTGATGTTTTGTGTTAAAATATAGTCTGAAGGCTATTGTATTATAGGGTAGTATATAGTTCGGATGTTTTGTGTTAAAATATAGTCTGAAGGTTATTGTATTATAGGGTAGCATATAGTTCTGATGTTTTGTGTTAAAATATAGTTTGCAGGCTATTGTATTATAGGGTAGTATATAGTTCTGGTGTTATGTGTTAATGTATAGTCTGAAGATTATTGTATTATACGGCTGCATATAGTTCTAATGTTATATACCAGTATATAGTCTGAAGGCTATTGTATTATACAACTGCATATAGTTCTAATGTTATATACCAGTATATAGTCTGAAGGCTATTGTATTATAGGGTAGTATATAGTTCTGGTGTTATATGTTAGTATATTGTGTGAAAGTTATTGTATTATAGGGTAGTATATAGTTCTGGTGTTATATGTTAGTATATTGTGTGAAAGTTATTGTATTATAGGGTAGTATATAGTTCTGGTGTTATGTGTTAATATATAGTCTGAAGGCTGTTGTATTATAGGGTAGTATATATTTCTGGTGTTTTGAGGTAAGATATCATCTGAAGATTATTGTATTATGGGGCTGCATATAGTTCTAATGTTATATACCAGTATATAGTCTGAAGGTTATTGTATTATAGAGTAGTATATAGTTCTGATGTTTTGTGTTAAAATATAGTCTGAAGGCTATTGTATTATAGGGTAGTATATATATCTGGTGTCATATGTTAGTATATTGTCTGAAGGTTATTGTATTATAGGGCTGAATATAGTTCTTGTGTTATATGTCAATATATAGTCTGAAGGTTATGATATTATAGGGTAATATATAGTTCTGGTGTTATATGTTAGTATATTGTGTGAAAGTTATTGTATTATAGGGTAGTATATAGTTCTGGTGTTATATGTTAGTATATTGTGTGAAAGTTATTGTATTACAGGGTAGTATATAGTTCTGGTGTTATGTGCTAATGTATAGTCTGAAGATTATTGTATCATACGGCTGCATATAGTTCTAATGTTATATACCAGTATATAGTCTGAACGTTATTGTATTATAGGGCTGTATATGGTTCTGGTGTTATGTGTTAATATATGGACTGAAGGTTATAAGATAATAGGGCTGTATATAGTTCTGGTGTTATGTGTTAGTATATGGACAAAGGTTGTAAGATTATGGGGTAATATACAGTTCTGTTATACAGTCTCGACCGAGTAGTTTGATGCTATTTAAGAATGTGTTTAGTTTAGAAGGCTAGTTGTCAGTTGCTCCTTTTTTACTGATTATAAATTATTTTGAATGATCAGACAAAAGTCACTTTTATATAAACCATTTTCCTTATTTTAATATTTGTGTTATTCGTTAACGTCGAACACACTCTACATTTTCAAAGATTACACGTTAAAAAAGGCAAAATAATGAACCAGAAACACCAGAATATCTTCTTGTCACAAAACATAAATACGACTGTTAACACATTCGATCCCTGAAGTCATCTCATTACGCACACACATTAGTAATGACGCATAGAGTCAACTGAACGAGTCATGTCTGGTGTGTAAGATTAACTACTGTTTCCCACGCCTTCTTCCGGAAACAAAAGCTAAAATAAACTATGGCGCCTATTCGTGTATTTCTCTAACGATTGGTTGAACAGTAGAAGACGGTTGAAAGGTCATTAATGTGTATACTATACAGAAACTTCTTCGAATTATTGTTATATGTCTTTTCTTTATTAGTTTACTTTCAATATATCATGAAAAATAATTGTCTACCGTACCTGGTCTCACGTATCTAAGAAACAGTGTAGGTTGTCGCTAAACTCATGTTAGGTTTCAGTTTCCATTTCAGTTTTTTTTTCTTTTCTTTTCCAGATCACACCTGAACGGCCATCTGTGACAAAGTAAATCTATTTATAAATGGGCTAGAAAAGTAATAATTAAAATGTTATAACGATGTAAAAATCATACGTTTCTTTACAAGTTTTTACTTTCTCAAACTTTACTGCACTTATTTCACCTTTACTTAATTTTCACTTATTCAGTTCAAACACTTTGTAAACCTACGGACTTGCTACATCAAATATACAAATACTAGAAGACTGCAAACTTTATCGAGAAGGAAACGTGAGACTGAGTCTTTTTGCCACCACCATTTGTAACTGAACTTCCAGCAGTGACAAAGGTAACTCGAGCAACACGACCGTTTTTCTGTTAGTGGTGATGGTTGTTTCATAGTTTTGTTGCTATAACACTTTTATAGGCCATTTGTTTCTTGTATTTCTAATGAGTTTGTGAGATGTCACATGATAAGGGAAAGAAACTCATGTTTAGAACAAGGATACTACACTCAAGATACAGTTTCATACTCCACCCGTACATCTGACGTACAACAGTTCATCTGACTTACAACAGTTCACCTGACTTACACCAGGTCATCTGACTCATACCAGTAAATCCGTTTGTTACTAGTACTCCTGACTTACATTAGTACATCCGATCCGATAGATGTCATTACTTTGACTGATTAGGTTATCTTACTTTTTCAGAACGGTTAATAAATAATGCCCAGTTTATTTATTCTAAGTGGATTAAAAGCTGTTTGCTGTCGGTTAATAAAAATGTGTATTTTGCCTGAGCAGAAGGACTTTAAAATAAAATCAGATTATTTTCACCAGTGAAAGGAAGCAGAAAATAAAAGTTCATTTCTTCTCGAGAAAAGCTTATGGTCACGTGACTATAATGACACAGACAAAAGAAGCGAACCCGCCGTGTGTACACGAGCAATCATTCTCATACGATATAAAAAGTTAAAATATCCTATGTACATTTACAGGTGAAAGAACGTAATCGTATTGTCAAATTCAGAGATAAGCCTGTACTACGCTTGATTGACTGTTCCTCAATACCACGTATGAAAGGGTTAAGCCCTACACTGGGAACCAAGGAACGGCGGGGAAAGGGTTAACGGGAAAGTGCCCATCCCAGGAATGTCTTTACAGATGCTTGTGGCTTTTGAGATATTTCTTTGGGGATTAGCTTATTTCTCGCGCCATGAAAGCGGTTTCGAGTGGGGTTGTTTGTGGTGTTTATTGCTATCATTGTATTGATAGCCCACTGCATTCTCTATAAGAAGTCATGGATTACGATACGAACACGGTCTTCTAACTCCAGATGGTTTTGTTTATTACGTCACATCTTGCTGGAATCGGTTGCTCTTATTTTCGCAGACGCTGGAACGACAGTACAAAATAGTTAAAATAAAATGGCAAACAAGTTACGGAAATATGTACTAAAATGTGTTATTTTTGGTAAGCCTAGAGCCCTAGATGATCAGATTTTTCTTTTTCTTAATTTTTATTCCAATTATTTTGTCCTCTCTCTTCAGATGGATCAGCGTACGTTTGTGGACTTGCCAACTCAAAAATCCAGGGTTTGATTCCTCGCGGTGCACATTCTCTCCATAGTGTTGCTTTACACTAAGAAAATTACAACAGACTAACTAACTATCATTAATCTAATATCTTTATCTCAGAGCAGGCTAATTTCCTATCTATTAAGGTACCATATCTCGTTATAGTTTCTCTCGTCGAATAAGTGACGTTGCGAATCTGAGGAATCGAATGGTAGGTAATTTTATTTAAATTTGATTCCATAAACACGCTGATTAAAAGTCCAACTGTTGGACTACTTTTTCACCAACGAATAGTGTGATTGAACGTACCATTATAACGACCCTACCGCTGGAAGGGCGAGCATGTTTGGTCGAACCCGCGACTCTCAAATTACGAGTCGAGTGACTTAACTACCTGTCCACGCTGGGGCCGTTGGTATGGGTAAGGGATGTAGTGAGAAGTACAATAACGGAAAGAGGTTTCGCTATAATCCATCATGCATGTGTTCGGCTTCATTTATTGGATATCGGCTCATCCCTGCATGTGTACAGTTTCGTTTATTGAGCATTTAAATATATCAAACACAAAAAGTTTTCACTCTTTCAAAACAAATGTAGCTTCCAGTAATGCTTTGGAACAACGATTTTCCATAAGTACAACACGATTTTCATCAATTCATTTTTCGTTATGTTTGTTGTCCGTTTTTATTGTTTAAAGTTAAAGTGACACAAATGATTGATTATCGATTACATAATCGAATCAATTAAAATTGTGCGTTACTTTACGCCATCCTATTAATTAGTATCCACCTATATCGTAAATAATGATACGACAATAGGTGTTATACTCAGATATTAAGAATGTATTGTATTCTGTTATAAAACTAATATTCTAGGCTAAGTACACACAGATACCACGTAATATTCAATCAGAGGTGAGGCAGGCTGCATTATATGAAAATTGAATAAATTCTAGTGATAAATTAAGCGAGTAATAATATCTAATTATGACATTGTATTTTGTTATGCTGCTACTAAATAAAAGTTATTACAATATCTGGTTATCTTTGTCTTATAAAGTAAAAAGTGCTCTTCGCATGTTTGTTTGTTGACTTTAGCTAACCTTCCCTAATTTAGCAGTGTAAAACAAGAGGTAAGGCAGCTAGTCATCACCACCCACCTCCAACTCTTGGGCTAATCTTTCACCGAGGAATAGTGGGATTGACCAACACATTATAATGCTTCCGCGGCTGAAAGGGCGAACATGTTTGTTAGGAGCAGGATTCGAACTCTCAGATTTTGAGTCCAACGCTTTAACCACCTCCGTATTGAAACTGACCTAGAAGGGCGTTATATATTAAATGTGTGTGATGTTAATGTTTATAAAGAGCCCTTCTCGATGGTCAAACCAGATAGGAATGTTTATATTTAAACCTAGTTTAATAACCACGCTTACAAAAGATAAGGTAGTTGTTAATACATATATATATTTAAAGCTGTACATTCTTTCCAAATTGAAAATTATAATAAAATATCTTATTCGATCAAAACAGTTCTACTTTGATATTCAAACAAGAAAGCTCTCAAAATAACAACTAATAGCAAGTTTCTTAATAAAACTTGTATCAAAATAATTATTGAGTCGAATATTCTTCCTCTAACATAAATTTTGTATCATAAAACTGAATACATTCATTCCAGGAATACATCTTACGTCTTTTACATGATTCAGGTGACATGATATATTATTTACAATTGAAGTGACTTTATGTATTGTTACATGGTTAAACCAACATTTTTTCAAAGGGGAACTGAATGCTAAGTGACTAAGTATCAAAGAAAATGTCTTATTATAGACAACAGATATGAAGGTGTCACTGTACAAAACTACATACATACACAACAGTTTTGAAGGTGTCACTGTACAAAACTACATACATACACAACAGATATGAAGGTGTCACTGTACAAAACTACATACATACACAACAGATATGAAGGTGTCACTGTACAAAACTACATCCATACACAACAGTTTTGAAGGTGTCACTGTACAAAACTACATACATACACAACAGTTTTGAAGGTGTCATTATACAAAACTATATACATACACAACAGTTTTGAAGGTGTCATTATACAAGACTACATAAATACACAACAGATATGAAGGTGTCAGTGTACAAAACTACATAGATACACAACAAATATGAAGGTGTCACTATACAAAACTACACAAATACACAACAGATATGAAGATGTCACTATACAAAACTGCATACATAATGTTCGTTAGATAAAACAAGGATATAAACCTTTTTATACAAAACTTGATACAGAAATCTTACTATACAAAAACCAAAATACTATTCCTTATCGCATAAAACCAGTTTTATAAAGGTTAAACACGTTTTATTATACAAATCCAAGCATATGAGTGTTAAACACAAAAACAACTGATATTTTGTTAAAGTGGATATATATAAAGGCAATTATATAATGAATATATAATTTTTATTGTATAAAACTAGGAACTTGAAATTTCTAAAAAGAGTGAATTCTATTTTATTTAAAAGTACATTAAATATTATTCAGTTAATTATTAATTAATTAATTATTAATTATTTTTAACAGGCAGTTTTAATACTTTATTCTCTAAAAAAGTAAAACATTATACAGTTAACTTATTCGTTTGCTTATGTCTCTGGCTTGTTAAAATAATTTTAGGTTTGTGTGTCTTCATAGTGAAATAAACTTTAACTTGGCTTCCTTGTTACAAAATTTGTCATGTTGGAAAATTAACAGTCTGTAAAAAAAAAAAATGAAAGTAAGCTGGTGACTGATTGATAAACAAACAGTCTGTAAACATATCATTATAGATTAACATATGTGATGCAGTAGACAAATTTATCTCAGCGATTAGAAACCGTTAATTGTTTTATGATTACTATGGAGAAATGCGTGAACCTAAGTTCCACGAAATACTATAATGACCTGATTATAAAATGTACATATATAGAAAAGACTTGATGTAGCATGAACCAATAAAATTTCTCACGCCCAGTACTGAGCTCTGCTAACGATTTAGAAAAAGTAAAAACAAAAGAACATTCGGATGGCTTAACTCTTAAGTGAATTTATTTCTACACGGCACTTAATTGTGTATTCCTTTCTGCTATTAAAATTTTTTGGGGATGAAGCTGGAATAGTCGTCAAAATGCGCCAAGGAGTAGTTTGGTCATAAAATGCACGTGCAACAAGTAGAGTAAAATAACACGAGGCACGTGCGCATCAACTAGCTGTTCTTTCGTTTTGACTGATTTGAATAGATTCAATGAACAGTCTGACAGAGATCATAAGCAAGAAACGAATATTTGATTGTAAAGGATAAAACAGGGCTTAATATAATGAGTAAAGTAAGTCGAAGAGAAACGGGAACACACCGAGGACACACGCATGATAAATATAGCGATCTCGAAAGTTCGGTTTGGTCTAGCCGCTCGAGGAAAGCTTGGTGGCGGCATCCCTTAGCAGACTCAATGAATCTCGGTGTTTGTGTTCTGGAAAAGGTGTCATGTTAGACAGTGGGCTGGAGCGTGTTGTCCGAGAAAAGCAGGTGTTTGGATCGAGGAAAAAAATCCAATCACACATTGCACGTGCTTAGTCATCGGTCCCAATATTAAAGGGGTACTTG
This sequence comes from Tachypleus tridentatus, assembly GCF_004210375.1. Taxonomy (NCBI): domain Eukaryota; kingdom Metazoa; phylum Arthropoda; class Merostomata; order Xiphosura; family Limulidae; genus Tachypleus; species Tachypleus tridentatus. The sequence goes on along the minus strand of NC_134826.1, from coordinate 83,009,743 downwards.
ATATATTACGAAAGGCCCCACCGAAATAATATATGTCCTATTTTCAAACTGTGTGACCGAGTATTAAGAAATCTTTTGTCTGTGACGCACGCAGCTTTCTGAAAAACGGGCGAACGGTCTAGGGGGAGTCGTTTTTTAATCTGTACACAGGTAATGATTTAAAGGGTTAAAGAACACAAGTAAATTGAAGCCAGAGGCACAAAAGAATAGGCTTAGGCTCTTCAGCTGCTGGTTAGGAAGTCATCTCGTGGGCACCTGTGACTCAGTTGAAGAGGCTCAAACATACGGTAGCAGCAGTGCGTTCTGAACTCGGAGCAGGCAAGCACTTGTGGTTCACAGCAATTTATTTAAATAGCTATTGAGCTGAGAGGGTTATCTACAGCAGATCGCTTTACACGGGCACACACCATCGGCGACAAGTCCTCCATAAACCCGGCAGGCGATGGTAAACAGTCTGAAGTGGGGAGAGTTGATACCTCCGTGAGCGGCACAGCCAGGAGGAGCCGCTGACACCGCTGCGGTGCCCGTTCTCTATTTGGCGCCCTGCCGGTACAAAGTATGGAAACCCTGGTAGAAATCAAGTTCACGTAATCTCTTACTAGCATTGTTGATGTTATCAGGCTTTTTGAGCGATAAATGGTAATAAAAAGCTTTAGGTAATGAAGTGTAACATGAAGTACACCTAACCAGAGGCGCTAGTCAAGACTAGAGGGAGCTGTTGTGACGGTGAGCGTTCCTTTGTAATCAGAATAGCAACTAGACACACACTGAACCGAAGCATGGAAGGCGGAGTCTAAGTGCTACATGTACCAACCTGACGAAGAAGCAAAAACTATTTGTCAACGACGAAGAACATATGTTTTAATCTGTCCTCTTAGTCCTTTCTGATAGACCATCCTTTGTTTGTTCATTTGAGCTGAGAAGCCAGCATATGGACGCACTGCTGTGCTTTCACTTCACAGGCCACTCTAAAAATCTGTCAAAAGCCTTTTTTTTATCGAGATTTATTTGTAACCGGTAGCAAGAATACAAGTAAAAATAGTAATCAGTGTACATTTAACAGTTTTAGAGTTCATAATGTCACCAGATGACATAGTAATCATATACGTGATATTTCAAAGTCTCTGCGATCTTCACTGAGAGCTGTATGTGGCGTGACCTGGTAGATAGGGTATTCAAATGACAACCTACGGGTCGAGAGTTCGAATCCCGTCACCGAACATACGCACCTTTTCAGTCATATGTGTGTTATAATCTGACCTATATTTCCCAATATAAGTTCTAAAAGAGTAACTCAAGAGTTGTCGGTGGTTGCTGTTAACCAACTCCTTTCCTTCTAATCTATCACTTCCAACTTACGTATTCCTAGAGGAGAAGCCCTCAAGTAGCTTTGCGCGAAATTCAACAAACAAAGTCACTGAGAATTTTATTCTTATTCTGTTTTGTGCTAATATATTTTTGCTAATATATTAAGAAAGAAACTAATTAATAAAAACTGTAAAAAAGGTAGGTAACTGTTAATCAACACAGTCGTAAGAAAACAGAAATAAAATAACATAACCTTAACATATGCATTAAAAAGATGCAATCATATGCTCAGCATCTTCATAACATCCTGGATTAAAATTCTAGTTAGCAATTACATGAGTATGAAACTGGTGGTAAAACCTCATACACACACTAACTCATTTAGTTTTAGGCTTAAAAGACTGGCTTCACCTTACATTATTTGAAAAATTGTGACAAATGAGCTAATAACTATAGTGATAGCCAACTAAAGAATTGGTAGCTTCATTCGTTCCGCGTTTCTAATAAAGAATATACTCTCGTCACAAGAAACAGGAACTAGAAACTGTTTCTGATAAAGAACATACTCTCGTCACAATAAACAGGAACTAGAAACTGTTTCTGATAAAGAACATACTCTCGTCACAATAAACAGGAACTAGAAACTGTTTCTGATAAAGAACATACTCTCGTCACAATAAACAGGAACTAGAAACTGTTTCTGATAAAGAACATACTCTCGTCACAATAAACAGAAACTAGAAACTGTTTCTGATAAAGAACATACTCTCGTCACAATAAACAGGAACTAGAAACTGTTTCTGATAAAGAACATACTCTCGTCACAATAAACAGGAACTAGAAACTGTTTCTGATAAAGAACATACTCTCGTCACAATAAACAGGAACTAGAAACTGTTTCTGATAAAGAACATACTCTCGTCACAATAAACAGGAACTAGAAACTGTTTCTGATAAAGAACTCGTCACAATAAACAGGAACTAGAAACTGTTTCTGATAAAGAACATACTCTCGTCATAATAAACAGGAACTAGAAACTGTTTCTGATAAAGAACATACTCTCGTCACAATAAACAGGAACTAGAAACTGTTTCTGATAAAGAACATACTCTCGTCACAATAAACAGGAACTAGAAACTGTTTCTGATAAAGAACATACTCTCGTCACAATAAACAGGAACTAGAAACTGTTTCTGATAAAGAACATACTCTCGTCACAATAAACAGGAACTAGAAACTGTTTCTGATAAAGAACATACTCTCGTCACAATAAACAGGAACTAGAAACTGTTTCTGATAAAGAACATACTCTCGTCACAATAAACAGGAACTAGAAACTGTTTCTGATAAAGAACATACTCTCGTCACAATAAACAGGAACTAGAAACTGTTTCTGATAAAGAACATACTCTCGTCACAATAAACAGGAACTAGAAACTGTTTCTGATAAAGAACATACTCTCGTCACAATAAACAGGAACTAGAAACTGTTTCTGATAAAGAACATACTCTCGTCACAATAAACAGGAACTAGAAACTGTTTCTGATAAAGAACATACTCTCGTCACAATAAACAGGAACTAGAAACTGTTTCTGATAAAGAACATACTCTCGTCACAATAAACAGGAACTAGAAACTGTTTCTGATAAAGAACATACTCTCGTCACAATAAACAGGAACTAGAAACTGTTTCTGATAAAGAACATACTCTCGTCACAATAAACAGGAACTAGAAACTGTTTCTGATAAAGAACATACTCTCGTCACAATAAACAGGAACTAGAAACTGTTTCTGAAAAAGAACATACTCTCGTCACAATAAACAGGAACTAGAAACTGTTTCTGATAAAGAACATACTCTCGTCACAATAAACAGGAACTAGAAACTGTTTCTGATAAAGAACATACTCTCGTCACAATAAACAGGAACTAGAAACTGTTTCTGATAAAGAACATACTCTCGTCACAAGAAAGAGGAACTAGAAACTGTTTATATTTCAAAATGTAAAATACAAAAATACCTTAATATTGGTTCTGCTATATCTTTGTTCTTCCTGGATATAACAAGAACAAAACCTTAGAAAAATAAATGAATAAATGTAGTGGCATCGATCTAGAAATAATGACAACTTACGACATGTAAGTTTCTGACTACAATACTAATTTCATAAGCACTCAAACTCATTCGCAGACTTTTCATGTCTTCCACAGAATAAGGTAATGCTTTCATTTTGTCAAACCTTTACGAATAATTAAGATAGAAATAAATTCACTACTGAGTTATAACTGAGTTATAAGTGCTGCACTTATATAACTTATACTCATTTATTACAGTATCTGACCGACAGCAGAAAAAGAAAAAAAAGAATGAAAAGCAACGTTCATACTATGATGAAACCCACGTGCAAACTCACTTTGTTAATCTGAAGATGACCTAAGAAGGTCACAACTTTGTTCTCTACTATATTTTCAGTAAACTTTTACTACTCAAAGCTCTGTATTTGGAAAGTAGTGAGCTGAATTCGAATCGTTGCAATACATCAAAACACTCCTACCATTTTAAGTTGTGGATGCGTTATAAGAGTGATAGTCACTCTCTTAGCATGGTAGGGAGTTGTTGTGTGAAAGGCTTTTTTATTATTCTTTCGTTACATAGTTCAAAATTAGTTCCAGCGTCTGATTACATTGGTGGTTTTGTTATAAATAAAAAAAAATACAAATATTATTACAATTGAACTTAGAAGAGATTGTATAAATATCTTTATTAAGATTAAACTTAGAAGAGATTGTATAAATATCTTTATTAAGATTAAACTTAGAAGAGATTGTATAAATATCTTTATTAAGATTAAACTTAGAAGAAATTGTATCAATATCTTTATTAAGTTTAAACTTAGAAGAGATTGTATCAATATCTTTATTAGGTTTAAACTTAGAAGAGATTGTATCAATATCTTTATTAGGTTTAAACTTAGAAGAGATTGTATCAATATCTTTATTAGGATTAAACTTAGAAGAGATTGTACAAATATCTTTATTAGGTTTAAACTTAGAAGAGATTGTATCAATATTTTTATTAGGTTTAAACTTAGAAGAGATTGTATCAATATCTTTATTAGGATTAAACTTAGAAGAGATTGTATCAATATCTTTATTAGGTTTAAACTTAGAAGAGATTGTACAAATATCTTTATTAGGTTTAAACTTAGAAGAGATTGTATCAATATCTTTATTAGGTTTAAACTTAGAAGAGATTGTATCAATATCTTTATTAGGATTAAACTTAGAAGAGATTGTATCAATATCTTTATTAGGTTTAAACTTAGAAGAGATTGTATCAATATCTTTATTAGGTTTAAACTTAGAAGAGATTGTATCAATATCTTTATTAAGTTTAAACTTAGAAGAGATTGTACAAATATCTTTATTAGGATTAAACTTAGAAGAGATTGTATTAATATCTTTATTAGGTTTAAACTTAGAAGAGATTGTATCAATATCTTTATTAGGATTAAACTTAGAAGAGATTGTACCAATATCTTTATTAGGTTTAAACTTAGAAGAGATTGTATCAATATCTTTATTAGGATTAAACTTAGAAGAGATTGTACCAATATCTTTATTAGGTTTAAACTTAGAAGAGATTATATTAATATGTTTATTATGATTGAGCTTAGAAGAGATTGTATCAATATGTATATTAGGATTAAGCTTAGAAGGGATTGTATCAATATGTATATTAGGATTAAGCTTAGAAGGGATTGTATCCAGTATGTTTATTACAGTTAAACGTAGACGAGATTGTATCAATATGTAAAGAGAAATTTAGCTCTTTAAATAATAATAATTTTTTTAAAGAGAATCTATACAGAAAATTAAAAAAGAATGTTGGAAGTAATTGGATCAATCTATGAATTTCACCTCTCAAGTGGGGTTTCATTATAGCAAAACCACACAGGGTTATCTGTTGAGCTCACCGCGGAGAATCGAACCACTGACTATAGAATTGTAAATAGGGAGCCTTACCACTCTGCTAGCAGGTGTCCAACTCTCAATTATGAATTTTTTTCTCAAGTGCACAGGTGTTAGAGAAAACTCAATTTTTTATAACTCAAATAAACATTCAACAATATAACAATGTGTATAAATTAGAGAGTTTGTTACAAATAAACATTCAACAATATAACAATGTGTATAAATTAGAGAGTTTGTTACAAATAAACATTCAACAATATAACAATGTGTATAAATTAGAGAGTTGGTTACAAATAAACATTCAACAATATAACAATGTGTATAAATTAGAGAGTTGGTTACAAATAAACATTAACAATATAACAATGTGTATAAATTAGAGAGTTGGTTACAAATAAACATTAACAATATAACAATGTGTATAAATTAGAGAGCTGGTTACAAATAAACATTCAACAATATAACATTGTGTGTAAATTAGAGAGTTGGTTACAAATAAACATTCAATAATATCACAATGTGTGTAAATTAGAGAGTTGGTTACAAATAAACATTCAACAATGCAACAATGTGTATAAATTAGAGAGCTGGTTACAAATAAACATTTAATTATATAACAATGTGTGTAAATTAGAGAGTTGGTTACAAATAAACATTCAACAATATAACAATGTGTATAAATTAGAGAGCTGGTTACAAATAAACATTCAATAATATAACAATGTGTGTAAATTAGAGAGTTGGTTACAAATAAACATTCAATAATATCACAATGTGTGTAAATTAGAGAGTTAGTTACAAATAAACATTAACAATATAACAATGTGCATAAATTAGAGAGCTGGTTACAAATAAACATTCAACAATATAACAATGTGTATAAGTTAGAGAGTTGGTTACAAATAAACATTCAACAATATAACAATGTGTATAAATTGGAGAGTTGGTTACAAATAAACATTCAATGATATCACAATGTTTGTATATTAGAGAGTTGGTTACAAATAAACATTCAACAATACAACAATGTGTATAAATTAGAGAGCTGGTTACAAATAAACATTTAATTATATAACAATGTGTGTAAATTAGAGAGTTGGTTACAAATAAACATTCAACAATATAACAATGTGTATAAATTAGAGAGTTGGTTACAAATAAACATTCAATAATATAACAATGTGTGTAAATTAGAGAGTTGGTTACAAATAAACATTCAATAATATCACAATGTGTGTAAATTAGAGAGTTAGTTACAAATAAACATTAACAATATAACAATGTGCATAAATAAGAGAGCTGGTTACAAATAAACATTAAATAATATAACAATGTGTGTAAATTAGAGAGTTGGTTACAAATAAACATTCAACAATATAACAATGTGTGTAAATTAGAGAGTTGGTTACAAATAAACATTCAACAATATAACAATGTGTATAAATTAGAGAGTTGGTTACAAATAAACATTGAATAATATAACAATGTGTGTAAATTAGAGAGTTGGTTACAAATAAACATTCAACAATATAACAATGTGTATAAATTAGAGAGTTGGTTACAAATAAACATTAACAATATAACAATGTGTATAAATTAGAGAGTTGGTTACAAATAAACATTCAACAATATAACAATGTGTATAAATTAGAGAGTTGGTTACTTAAGCATCCGTAGTTTGCTTTTAAGAATAAAGGTCCACCTTTCATAAACTCGTGTTACAGGTTTTTTCTTTATTATTCATTTCTATACACGTAAATATCGCTACGCGTAATGTGACATATTATTCATTGGAGAAATAACGTTTCAAAGACATCTGAAGTAATGTGGCTGAGTACCTTGTCAGTTGTGAGATTGTTTGATTTTATTAATAAAGCATCTCGAATTTTCCTTCTGTTCGTACTGTGACATTCTGTTTAGAAAAACTGTGGGTTTTTTTTATTCGTTCATATGTGTACGGACGTGGTACTTGGCATTTTTGTAACCTGATGTTCAAATTTTGTGCTACTTCATTTATATTAAAAGTTGAATAATTGCCACACATCATTTTGTAAATGTCTCCTTGTAGGGTTAGTTCACCATACAATTTCCTAACGCTAATTTACATTTTCATTCAAGGGTTGAAAAGGGATTGGCCGGTGTGTTTAAGATCATATTTACGTGCTAATCGTTTCCAAATTTCTGTTAAAGGTGTGGTAGTGCCAGTGATCAGATTTCTTACGTTGTGGTGGAGTGTTTTTGGATTTGTTTTTGAAATAAATGTTGCCAGTATTTTGTAATTCGTTAATTGTTATGTAAAACACTGAGTTAAGTGCGCATCTTCATCGACCTGTACTTGAGAATAATCGCACCAATAATCAAAATGTCGTACATGTATAAAACCGGAAATTCATCCTAATTGTAAAAGCTGAAACTTGAAAATATTCTCGTAACCAGTAAACAAAATTAGACGAACGCTTAAGTCTTAGGTTCTTCCTTAAATATCGTACCTTGTAATTTTTGTTAATACTATTTTTATACAACATGAAAAGAACGCGAGAGAATTTAATGTATTACCAAAAGGAGGAATGAACACTGGGAAATCATTGAAAGACCTATCACCGGTTAAATCACCGGAGGGTCACCGGTTAAATTTACGACGCTAAAATCAGAGGTTCGACTCATTGTGGTGTAGAGAACATATAGCCTTAAGTGGCTTTGCTCTAAAGTAAACAAGGAAACAAACCAAAAAGTTTAAATGTATTTCAGAACAATTTTTTCTCTCTATTGTTTGTAAATCGTTCCCACGAAGAACAGTACGCTGAAAATATTTAGGTCTTTTGCTTTGTATTTTAGGTAAAAAGGAAAATATTTCTACAATCACGTATCTTGTCACAAGATATATTTTAGTAAATATATTATACTAGCTGGAGTACCGTCCCATGGATGGAAGTTATGTAAATTTGTAATAAATGAAAGGCTATCTTATGATACGAAAAGTTGCTCCCCTTATATGTAATTGTAAAAGAAACAAAACAAATAAAACTGCAAAACACAAAATGTAAAATCGCAAATATGCTTCTCTATCCGCTTGGACCCAACAAACCTTCCTGCGAAATTTGGTGAAGACCCCTCAACAGGGGGCAAAATAATGATAAACAAATACCCCTGAAACCGCAAAAAAAAGACATCCGTAAAATGCCGAACTGAAAAACCTGTATTTACCTCTCCAATGGACCTAATTAACCTCCACACAAATTTTGGTGAAGATCCATCCACAGTCTGCGAGTGAACTAGACGGACGGACAACAGACACTTCTATTATATTGATAGAGCCCACCAATGAGATGATCATTGCATTTTGAAAACGGGACCAACGCTTGATAAAGTGGACAGAACAAAGATCTCACCCTTACGAAGCTGGCGTTGAAATCGTATATCGTGAACTTCACTCCCTGTGTTGATTTTCCAACTTTTTCTTTCTTAAAAGTACTTCTGTGGGTGTGAATTAGTTTTTTAAAACAAAATCCGGGTTTGTTCGTGTAAAACAAACATAAAACCATAAAATGAGCCCTAATGGCCTTTTTCGAGTGAATAGGTCTTGAGGTGTACTTTTATGCTGTAATCTATCGTATGACGTGAATGCGCGTGAGACTTTTCACTCGCTCTCAATGTGGGTTTAAAAGCGCCCTCACTTCAAAAGAAACTTGACACTAATTCAAACACAATTTTCAATGACTTTATTTTTACTGGCATATAGTTGCTTTTACACGTAAATCTGTCTCGTACTTAACTACAAATGATTTGAACTAGTAATATAAAATTATGTTATAAATATATTTAGTTTCATTTTTCCCATAAAGAAGTTTGAAGAAATGCAGCCATTAAAAACACAGTTTCGTCTCTTAACGTTTTTACGGTCCTACTATTGACCCATAAATTCCAATTCTGTAAGTTCTTGACTATCTGATACCAAAATATAGAATGAAAAACAAAGACACTATAACTTTTTATTTTGAAAGCGTCTCCTAGTGAGTATAGAATATCCACTTCATATTTTTGCTTGTAGATTAAGCGCAAAACAACACAATGGACTGACTATCTGTGCTCTGCCCGTCACAACTATCAAAACCCGCTTTCTAGCGTTGTAAGTGTGCAGATATACCGTTGTGCCACCAGCGAGCTTGTTTCATACGGTGAACAAAATGTAAAATGTTTTGTAATGTATATTTTAATATGTGTAGTGTCCATTACACGAACTAAACATGTTGACCCTCCCCTTCATGCAACAACAAGAAAAGGCATCCTATCATAACAAAATATTTAATGTCATTTTTTGTATGATATTGACATGAACCATAAACAATCTCTAGAGATATGAGTATTATTTAAAGAAGATCAATTGCTAGGCCTTTTCTTCACAGATCCTAAATATTATTTGTTTCTTTTGGAATTTCGTGCATAACTAGTCAAAGACTATCTGGGCAAGCCGCCCCCTAATTTTGACTAGAGGGAAAGCAGGTAGTGAACACCAATTTTTACGTTACTCTTTAACCAACAAATAATGGGATTGACGATTGCATTATGACATCCAGCATGTTTTGTGGGACGATGATTACAATCCGCAGATTGCGAGACTAACACACCCTAACCACCAGGTGGACACTAGAGTCTGATACCAACTATAATCATGATCGTATATAGTTAGCTTCCGAGCTAAATATGGTGAGAAATGGGAGACAAAATATGGGTCTAAATCCTATAGGTGGCGTGATTAAAATAATAGTGGACTCTCTTTTTAACTGCAATCGTTATTAATTCGTAATTGGCTCATATCTTGAATATAGTTAATTATGCTTATAATCTCACTGTAGGTGTCTCCACTGAAAACATAACTCAATCACGTGCGTCCTTTTTTAAGGTCAGTTTACGAACCACAAAAAGACAAGTCTAACACAAACTTAAAGTATTATGTAGCTAGTGAACCGTGCACTTTGTTTATATCTTTAAAAAATTTAGAAGTATTTTCTTAAACACTCTACTGTGCAAATAATATTCTATTAATACACACATTTAAAATATTCTATGCCTAAGTTTTCATGATTTTGATTCAGTGATTTCCGAATAGAACACGAGACCTCTGTTTGGTATTTGCTTACCACACGTAAAGCTTTATAAACTAGTTAAACAAATCGTCGTATTGTTTTTTGTCTATCATAGCACTAGACAATCAGACACAGAAATATCATAAAGATATAATGAGGTCCATGTCGAGAAGAAGAAAAGCTACCAACAATGAAATCCATATAATAAGTAGTGAATGTAAACAAATAAAATATATGAGCCCGACCCCAGGCAAAGTTTGCTCTACTGTAAAATAGGATTATAAGCACACGGACCCAGAGGGGGAAAAAATGCCCTATTGTCATTATACAACTTTGGTTGGTTGGGGATTCTGTATAATAAACGTGCATGCTGTACAGACCCCACACACACACACAGGTTTTTTTTCAGTTCGATAGATTCATTTTCCTTTAATTTATCAATCATATTTTAAACTCAGAAATTAAGACGAAAGCGTTTTCATCCTGTATAACTCTTGTCGTGTCCTGTACTCTAGTTGTATTAATACTCAAATAATCAATCATACCCGTGGTAAATTTTGGAATATCAAAACAGATAACTTTTATATTTTATGATAATGTGTTGTGGCCATTTACATCTAGACTAGATAATCGTGGTTGCTAATGTAAGTACGTAATAGCACAGTGCTGTAGCTGTGACACTCTGTTTATGTACCTACTGCTACAGTGTTGTAATTGTGACACTGATTTTACGTACTTACTGCTAAAGTCTTGTAACTGTGACAGCTTACGTACTTAATGCTACAGAGTTGTAACTATAATAAAGCTCTTTGTACCAACTACTAAACTGTTGTATCTGCAACAGATTTATTTACATGATCTAACAATATTGTACGCCAACAGTTTACTTGATCTAACAATGTTGTACCCCAACAGTTTACTTGATCTAACAATGTTGCACCTCCAACAGTTTACATGATCTAACAATACTGTGCCTCCAACAGTTTACTTGATCTAACAATGTTGTACCTCCAACAGTTTACATGATCTAACAATGTTGTACCTCCAACAGCTTACATGATCTAACAATACTGTGCCTCCAACAGTTTACTTGATCTAACAATGTTGTACCTCCAACAGTTTACATGATCTAACAATGTTGTACCTCCAACAGCTTACATGATCTAACAATATTGTGACTCCAACAGTTTACATGATCTAACAATATTGTGCCTCCAACAGTTTACATGATCTAATAATATTGTACCTCCAACAGTTTACATGATCTAATAATAGTGTGCCTCCAACAGTTTACATGATCTAATAATATTGTACCTCCAACAGTTTACATGATCTAATAATATTGTGCCTCCAACAGTTTACATGATCTAATAATATTGTACCTCCAACAGTTTACATGATCTAATAATAGTGTGCCTCCAACAGTTTACATGATCTAATAATATTGTACCTCCAACAGTTTACATGATCTAATAATATTGTACCTCCAACAGTTTACATGATCTAATAATAGTGTGCCTCCAACAGTTTACATGATCTAATAATAGTGTGCCTCCAACAGTTTACATGATCTAATAATAGTGTGCCTCCAACAGTTTACATGATCTAATAATATTGTGCCTCCAACAGTTTACATGATCTAATAATAGTGTGCCTCCAACAGTTTACATGATCTAATAATATTGTACCTCCAACAGTTTACATGATCTAATAATAGTGTGCCTCCAACAGTTTACATGATCTAATAATATTGTACCTCCAACAGTTTACATGATCTAATAATATTGTACCTCCAACAGTTTACATGATCTAATAATATTGTACCTCCAACAGTTTACATGATCTAATAATGGTGTGCCTCCAACAGTTTACATGATCTAATAATATTGTACCTCCAACAGTTTACATGATCTAATAATATTGTACCTCCAACAGTTTACATGATCTAATAATAGTGTGCCTCCAACAGTTTACATGATCTAATAATAGTGTGCCTCCAACAGTTTACATGATCTAATAATAGTGTGCCTCCAACAGTTTTTAAGTTAACCTGAAGATGACTAAAGATGGTCGAAACTTTGTTCTCTGCTTTATTAGTAAAAGAGTTAATATCCATACTAGACGTCCTGGGAAACAGTTATTATGTACATGATATAACAACAAACTTTACATATGTATAATTTAACAGTATTATATCTAAAACAGTTTTTACACATATAATCTAACAACGTTCTATCTACAACAGTCTTCATATATATAATCTAACAGTATTGTACCTACAACAGTCTTTATGTACGTAATTTAACATTGTTTTACCTACAACAGTCTTTATGTACGTAATTTAACATTGTTTTACCTACAACAGTCTTTATGTATGTAATCTAACATTGTTTTACCTACAGCAGCCTTTATGTATGTAATCTAACATTGTTTTACCTATAACAGTCTTTATGTACGTAATCTAAAATTGCTGTACCTACAACAGTCTTTATGTATGTAATGTAACATTGTTTTACCTACAACAGTCTTTATATACATTATCTAGCACTGTTGTACCTACAACATTCTTTTTGTACACAATCTAACACTGCTGCACCTACAACAGTCTTTATGTATGCAGTCTAACATTGCTGTATCTACACAGTCTTCATGTACATAATTTAACATTGTTTTACCTACACCTACAACAGTCTTTATGTATGTAATCTAACTGGGATTTGAACTCGCGGTCCTCAGGTTACGAGTCAAACGCCTCAACCACCTGGCCATGCCGGGCATAGTTAACAAATGGAAACTGTTAGTATTGATACGTCGGTGCATATTGGGTGGTCACATTAGTTTTTAACAGGGATTATGTGTTTATCGTTTGTTTGCAGTTAAGTACGGGTATCAAAGCCCAGTTTCTAAGGTCCTAGACTTTGCAGCTCTGTTACTGGGAGATTTTGGTGATGATGAATATATATAAACCCCATAGTTGTAATGTAGTAATGGTGTAATTTCAACAGTTGTTATCCTATACACATCTCGAATAATCATTCAAGATCCAAGTTGTCATGACATAGGTTTGTAGAATTGATAAATTAAATATTGAGAAAAGACAGAGTGTGTGTATGTATACAAAAAGGGCCGAATCTGGTTATCTGAAAGTTAAAACACATTTTATCTTGCTAGATATATAATTTTTGTTTCCACGAAGATCATATTTAACTTCAAGTTCGAAATTCTTCTATATTGCTGTACTTACATTCAGACGCTTCACTAGTGATCGTTGTGCTTTTATTTATTTCTTAATTATTTTATTCCATCTCCAGGAAATATACAAGAAAAAAATAGTATTCTGTCAACTAAAAATACAAAGGAAATTATTGGTTCAGGAAGCAGCTGACAATAGAGTACGCTACACATCTATTCCGTTGACATATGAGTCGCAGGGCAAGAAACTGCACAATTCTAGTGAGAAAGAGGGAACGAGGTTTGGGACAAAAGGATGAACATTGCCATGGCAAGTGGTGTCCATCCATTTTTCTTCGCATTATTTACGCATTTCTCCGTGTTACGGGGAGAGGCGTGAGGTTCCTCTGAAGAACCATGATGGGGTGGTCAGAGGGGGGTATGTATAAGCGTATCTGTGGTACTGAAGGTAGAAAAGTCTTTGTAACTATGTGGAGTAGTTTGTGATGGACGTGATGCCCAGAGTTGTGTTCTGCTTCTGGGCTCGATAACGTGTGTCTTTCACCATTTAGGCTTTTAACGCAAAGCTGTTATATGACAAGTTTTCTGTCACAGCGTATTGATAAGGATGTGACAGCCATGACCGGAAAATTGACAGTGTTTCGTGGACTGTGGGAGAAAGTGAAGTAGCAGCTGGTACTGTGGTCGAATGGTACTGTCAATTGGACCACTGGTACCATTAGTACCTTTTTAATCTTCGCCAAAAAAAAGGCGAATGAACACTAATTTCTGACAGGTAGACAGATTCTGCTAAACCTTGTGTAGTAAAATGAGGTAAGATTTACTTTGTAATATTTAAGTAATTACTTTTGTTTTCTTTTTGAATTTTGCGCAAAGTTACACGAGGGCTATCTGTGCTAGCCGTCTCTAATTTAGCAATGTATGACTAGAGGGAAAGCAGCTAGTCAACACCACCCACCGCCAACTCTTGGGCTACTCTTTTACCAACGAATAGTGGGATTGACCATCACATTATAACGCAAGCATGGCTGAAAGGGCTACCATGTTTGGTGTGACATGGATTTGAACCCGCTGCTCTGGTGTTACAAGTCGAGTGCCTTAACCACCTGGACATGCCGGGCCCGACATGTCTTCCTTGAAAAGTCTCTGATGAAGACGACTATTCATCATGCCTATTTTATCAAATTAATATAGCTGTTTAGAATTTCTTATAAGTTTGAAATTGTTCCTGACTTCTAACATAGAATTTTTTTTTCTCATCTAATTGTCAGATAAATGTGGTTGTCTTCAAAACAGAGGAATTATTCCGAAAACGTCGCCACGAATGTAAGATTATGACGAAACCTTTTCCAAACGTAAATGCAATATATTTTATACGCGAAAGCTTTTTATAGACTGTAAGTTGTTTTTTTATCCATCAAAGAGAGGCTTTGTGCGATCTTAAAAACACAACGGATTTTTAGCGCCATCTGTTGTGTAAAAAGATAAATAATAAAAGTTTAGTGACATATTTTTGAAGATTTAAAACGTGATTGCTTTTAGCGGCGAAGGCACTCTAGGTCTATCTTGGGAATCGTATCCTGGCTTTTAGCGTTGTAAGTCCATACATTTATTGCTGGCTCTCTGAGAAAGGGTCGTTAACGGAGATTATTTCTGGAAACTTCATTTTTCACACACTGAACCAAACTTCTTGTTTGTAACTTTGTTGTTTTTTTGTTCCATGCAATCTTATACTGTTTCATCACCTGCAGAGCTGCACATGGTGAAACTGTTGTTGTTAGGATTACATATGTGGGCTAGACTCCATCTTATTTTAGCTCCAACCTGGCTTGCATTCTGAGGCCTTGATGTGTTTTGGATATAATTATTCATCTTGGCTTTGATATAGTATAGCTTTTAGGAATGAAACAAAGACATACCTTATGTCATTGATGGAGAAATGTAATGTTTTCTATCATTGTCTCAAGATTATAGGATAAATGAGCTAAACATGGTTATTTTAAAATTTGCTTACGTATCGACCTACCACAGTGAAAACAATATAACAAATATTTCATAAATACATTTTTTTCTCAAAGCTTATTATCTGGTTTTACGTTTCCACGGTGCTCAGAGGTTCACTGAATCCAGTTTTCTCTCAGGTTGTGCTCAGAGGTTCACTGAATCCAGTTTTCTCTCAGGTTGTGCTCAGAGGTTCACTGAATCCAGTTTTCTCTCAGGTTGTGCTCAGAGGTTCACTGAATTCAGTTTTCTCTCAGGTTGTGCTCAGAGGTTCACTGAATCCAGTTTTCTCTCAGGTTGATTTAATGATGTAGTTAAAAGAATAATGACACAGTTTCCGGATGTTGTAGGATTGAAGGGACGCTTTATATATAGAATGTGAAAACATCTTTAAAGGTCGTGTACATTCTGCGAGAACACGTTGTTTTAATTCTACAGCGAATTCGTTCCAGAAATAAAGTTTCTAAACGTTAATCGAACTTACCTTAAATTACATAAAATTATTTATTTAAAAAAAAGATGTTTTCTCAAGTTACTAAGTTGTAAATGATTAATCAACACTAAATAAAAATGTCGCTTCAAAGTTATTAAGTTGTATATGATTCAATGACGATATAACTGACATTGTAGAGCTGAAAAACAGGATGAACAATCAAGATGGCCAAACAGTGCGTATGTTTCAAGTTTTATCACAAAACAAATTATTAGCGCGTATAACATACATATATATTTGTATATTATTTCTATATCAAGGATAAAACATAAAATGTCATTGTATATCACGTTTGCACTGATACCCGTTTTGGATGCTTAAACTATGTATGGTTATAAAGAGTCATTTAAAAACTTTAGGTCACTGGTTGATAAACTCATCTATTTCTATGAAACGTTTTCTTTGATTAATAGTTTACAAAATCATTTTTAATGTGTTATTATTTACTTATACCTGTTCTATATGAAGGTTGCAGTGGTTATCTACTGTGTTCTCCGCAGAGCCCCGGATTTTAACAAGGGAACTTTCTTAAAATAAATACTGAATTAATTATTTTCTTTACAAGTGATTAATTGAGCCCCAACTATCAATTTTTCATCAAACTAGTTGTGTTTTGCTATATAAAATAATTTGTGCAGAGTTTTTTATGGTCTTACTGTGTTGTTTTTATATTTTTAGTGTGTGTGTGTGTGTTTGGTGTGGTTTTTTTATGGTTCCATTCGTATTAATTTCTTTGGTTAAGTTTACCGAACTCAACATATGAACAGAAAACACTTTAGTTCATATTTTCTGAAGAGCATCTTTCAAACCTCCATGTATTCTCTCACATCAAAGCTTCCGCGAGAGACAGGCGAGTATATCAAGATATACCTTATACGAAGGTTCATATTTTATCTTAATGAAATCTGACTTCTCCTGACATCCATCTAAATACATCGACTATAGTCTCTCTTTGAATGTCTTGGCTTCATCAGGCTTACCACGTCTCGGGGCTTAGACACGAAGACAATATTCCACGACTCTGTTGTAAAGAACATGAAGGCTCCCTTTCAACTCGATTCACTGTAAGTTCACGCAGATAAAACTCGATCACGCAAGATGGAGTATGGTACACCTGGCTAAAAGGTCCCATCAAAATAGAGGTTATATTGAAGATCTGATGGTGTATAGAAGAAGGTTTACGAGTGAGGTAAAACGTTTATGTCGATGGTGTGGGAGGCACCCCGTCGCGAGTGGAGACAGCTAATACCGTTGTCTTGGTAAGAGAAGGGGGAGTTCTGCCTGCTCGTCCCCGGCCCCACACTCTCACAGAGTGAATGTGGGCGTCTCAGTGCGGACGATTCTTCTATGTACTTTCCTCGGAAAAGAGCTATTATTTGTTCTCGTAGCTTGTAATTCAAGTAGTGATTGCCTCGGGCTCAATACGTTCTATACGGATCCTTTTCTTCGACACGTTTGCATATAAGAGAGATGGGCTGAACCATAATTTGGGCATTTTTAGGTCCAATGCCATCTGTAGGAAAGTTGAATTATAAACCGTAACATCCACCTTGTACTGGCTGCTCTGTAGGCTTGCCTGAAGTAGGCGTTGCTAAGCCTGGCCTGTACCAGTCTTGAACAACAAGCACGTGATGGCACCCAGAGATTTAACACGTCAGGAGCTTTCTAGTTTTTATACACCAACAACGGATTTTGAATATGAACCAAAGTACAAAAGATCAAAAACCGTCTCCGCAAAGCAGTGTCGGGTTACTTGCGTTTTGTACGGACCGAAACTAAAAGCTGGTACTTAAAACTCTGTAAATAAAAAATAAGTAAAAAGGCTCAACGACGGTACAAGAAAGCCTTTCCTTTGAAATATGTTCAAATTAAAATACATTTTTTCTGTGATGATACAGATTGAGTGACACGAACACGAGAAAATCAAAGTAAAATATATTATTTGGACACAACTACAATTTTTCGTTTTAAAATCACTCAGTTGTATGTCTAATCGAGCTTCAATTATTAGATTGATTCAAATGTCCTATCTCCAACCCTCTAACTACCTTACTTTTAAAGAAACCTTAATAAATGTTCTCCGTCATTTGGTTTTTTCTTTCTTTTTGCAAAAAAACTTCAAATTTTTAAAACACTACTTTGCTCGTAGCTTTTCAAACACATGTAGAGACTTTAAAGTCACAGACGTTTCCAAAATAAATAACATCTAAAAATAAAGTCTACATGAGTATCGGCCTTTACCTGATAAAACCTTATCGCTTAACAATCCCATTACAGATCGTAGGTAACAATTAACAGTATTATCGTTATAACCACTGGATATTTGTTTGTTGTTTGGATTGGTTGTTGTTAAGCACAAGGTTACACAGTGGGCTCTCCGTGCTCTGTTCACCGCTGGTATCGGAACCCGAATTTTAAGACTATCAGTTTACCTCTGAGCTACCGGATGAATGCCCTGGATTCACAGCCCCACAGTTACTTGTAACAAAAACAAATTCTGATCAAATTTTCTGTAAACATTCTTCAAACTATAATTATTGTGATCCGTACAATGTTAGTATCATGAGTCAGTATTTCATGTGTTATAATGTACGACTATCATATTTCATTTTCACTTTATGCTATTCTATCAATAATTTGGTTTGTTTTACTTCTCTACTGATTACTTCATTAATTTATATTCTATTCTACTCAATATTTCTAAATTTATCTGATTGACACTAAGATGTCTGATAAGCTTTGTTGTCCAGACATCACTGATGGAGAAATTGTATATTCTGGAAGGTTTTTAATAGATACCTGTGTTCTAAACATCAAATATACTTCGTTTTATCCTAATGAATCTATCACCAGGTCTTATTGTTTTAACTTTACAGAAAAAAAATTGATAACGTAAATCTAACTACTTACCAACACCTCCTGATCAAATAAATCTAACTACTTACCAACACCTCCTGATCAAATAAATCTAACTACTTAAAAACACCTTTTGATCAAAATAAATTTAACTTCTTACCAATACCTTCTGATCAAATAAAGCTAACCACTATAAAGACCAGTATATATGTACGTCTATAAAGACCAGTATATATGTACGACTATAAAGACCAGTATATATGTACGACTATAAAGACCAGATTGAAATAAAATATATATTTTGTGGAGCATTCACACCCACTAACCGAGAAATCGAGGTTTTAAGACAATGAGACGCAAGTCATGACCCTTTGGATTCACATTTCGGGCATTGTACCTATTAGGTCACGTCAGGTGTTGCTTTGTTTTTTAACTTCGCGCAAAGTTACGCGAAGACTATCTGCGCTAGCCGTCCCAAATTGTGCAACGTAACACTGGGGGTAGGGCAGCTAGTCGTCACCAATAGTGGGAAAGCCCGTTACATTATAACACCCTCACGGCTGAAAGTGTGAAGCATGTTTGGTGTGGCGGGGAATCGAACCGTCGACCCTCGGATCACGAGTCTCTTTGATTTTGTTCTGTTTGTTTGTTTTGAATTTCGCGCAAAGCTACTCGAAGGCTATCTGCGCTAGCCGTCTTTAATTTTGCAGTGTAAGACTAGAGGGAAGGCAGCTAGTCAATACTACTCACCGCCAACTCTTGAGCTACTTTTTACCAACGAATAGTGGGATTGACCGTTACATTATAACGCCCCCACGGTTGAAAGAGCGAGCATTTTCGGTGTGACGGGAAATCGAACCCACGATCCTTGGATTACGAGTCGAGAGCCGTAACCACCTTTCCATGCCGGGCCGCTAAGTCACGTTCAACCGGAAATAACATAGATTAAATGAAACATAGCTGAAATCTTTAACGTAAGTTTAGGGACAAAAGAAAATTAAATGAATAAATAAATAACAATCTACGTCTATCTGATTCTACTTTAACTAAACTGATGATGCTATGATGTGTCATGGTATGAGTTAGTGTATATTCTACAAGAGATAACGAAAAGTAAGGTAAAGTTATGATAGGTCGTTGTATTCGCATACGAGATGGTTTATTTCTTTGTTTTTTTATTGTGCACAATGCTACAAAAAGGGTTCTCTGTGCTATGTTCACCACGAGTATCAAAACTGGGTTTCTTGCGATATAAGTTTGCAGCCTTATCAATGTGCTACTAGGGCGGCCTCCTACGAGATAGCAAAATAAATACAAAAATGAAAAACACTTTGTCTTAAATCACGAGCCAATTCTTGCACCCTCTTCCCGATGAATCAGCAGTATATTTCTGTACTTATAATGCTAAAATCGGGAGTTCGATTTCGTGTGGTGAACAGGGCAAAGATAGTCCGATTGTAGATTCATGTCGAAAACATTTAAAGTTAACAAAATAGACAGTTCGCGGCCTATTTGTTAGCATGTTAAACTCTGAGACCGAGAGTCCATGGTTTGTGTTCCTTGTTGAAATATCGTGTTCCTTAGTCTGGGACCAACGGTGCGTTATAAGAGTCACGGTCAAATGTCATTAGTTGACTAGTCTATAATAATAGTTGGCGTTGGCTGCCGTTGTCTAGCTTCCTCTAGTAGGTAAGTTCCAAATAAGGGACGGCTAGCACTGCATGAATATCCGTTGTCTAGCTTCCTCTAGTAGGTAAGTTCCAAATTAGGGACGACTAGCACTGCATGAATATCCGTTGTCTAGCTTCCTCTAGTAGGTAAGTTCCAAATTAGGGACGACTAGTACTGCATGAATATCCGTTGTCTAGCTTCCTCTAGTAGGTAAGTTCCAAATTAGGGACGACTAGCACTCCATGAATATCCGTTGTCTAGCTTCCTCTAGTAGGTAAGTTCCAAATTAGGGACGACTAGCACTGCATGAATATTCGTTGTCTAGCTTCCTCTAGTAGGTAAGTTCCAAATTAGGGACGACTAGCACTGCATGAATATCCGTTGTCTAGCTTCCTCTAGTAGGTAAGTTCCAAATTAGGGACGACTAGCACTGCATGAATATCCGTTGTCTAGCTTCCTCTAGTAGGTAAGTTCCAAATTAGGGACGACTAGCACTGCATGAATATCCGTTGTCTAGCTTCCTCTAGTAGGTAAGTTCCAAATTAGGGACGACTAGCACTGCATGAATATCCGTTGTCTAGCTTCCTCTAGTAGGTAAGTTCCAAATTAGGGACGGCTAGCACTGCATGAATATCCGTTGTCTAGATTCCTCTAGTAAGTAAGTTCCAAATTAGGGACGACTAGCACTGCATGAATATCCGTTGTCTAGCTTCCTCTAGTAGAAAAGTTCCAAATTAGGGACGGCTAGCACTGCATGAATATCCGTTGTCTAGCTTCCTATAGTAGGTAAGTTCCAAATTAGGGACGACTAGCACTGCATGAATATCCGTTGTCTAGCTTCCTCTAGTAGGTAAGTTCCAAATTAGGGACGACTAGCACTGCATGAATATCCGTTGTCTAGCTTCCTCTAGTAGGTAAGTTCCAAATTACGGACGGCTAGCACTGCATGAATATCCGTTGTCTAGCTTCCTCTAGTAGGTAAGTTCCAAATTAGGGACGACTAGCACTGCATGAATATCCGTTGTCTAGCTTCCTCTAGTAGGTAAGTTCCAAATTAGGGACGACTAGCACTGCATGAATATCCGTTGTCTAGCTTCCTCTAGTAGGTAAGTTCCAAATTAGGGACGGCTAGCACTGCAAGAATATCCGTTGTCTAGCTTCCTCTAGTAGGTAAGTTCCAAATTAGGAACGGCTAGCACTGCATGAATATCCGTTGTCTAGCTTCCTCCAGTAGGTAAGTTCCAAATTAGGGACGACTAGCACTGCATGAATATCTGTTGTCTAGCTTCCTCTAGTAGGTAAGTTCCAAATTAGGGACGGATAGCACTGCATGAATATCCGTTGTCTAGCTTTCTCTAGTAGGTAAGTTCCAAATTAGGGACGGCTAGCACTGCATGAATATCCGTTGTCTAGCTTCGTCTAGTAGGTAAGTTCCAAATTAGGTACGGCTAGCACTGCATGAATATCCGTTGTCTAGCTTCCTCTAGTAGGTAAGTTCCAAATTAGGGACGACTAGCACTGCATGAATATCCGTTGTCTAGCTTCCTCTGGTAGGTAAGTTCCAAATTAGGGACGACTAGCTCTGCATGAATATCCGTTGTCTAGCTTCCTCTAGTAGGTAAGTTCCAAATTAGCGACGACTAGCACTGCATGAATATCCGTTGTCTAGCTTCCTCTAGTAGGTAAGTTCCAAATTAGGGACGACTAGCACTGCATGATGCTCACAAAGCATCGGGATAAACGCTATTACAATACACTGAAAACAGACGTAGTTGGGTTATTACGTTAGCCGAAATAGTTTCATTTATTCTGATGAAAACAGAAAAAGGAAATCATAAAAGTTTCAAATATTTTTTAGCTGGTCTGTGCACTCTCTGTCTCATAAGCTCACCCTGTATGTTTTTTTTCCTTTCAACAATTTCCTCCACTTATTTATGTTTCTTATTCAACGTATAAACTCTTCGTCAAACAGATGGGTTTGTTTGTTTCGAATATTCGCGCTAGGCAACACGAGGGTTGTCTTCGTTAGCTGTTTCGTGAGCTAATAGACTAAAGGAAAGCAGCCAGTTAGTTGACAACAACTGATATCCTTTCCTTTCCGGGCTCGGCATGGCCAGATGATTAAGGCACTGGACTCGTAATCCGAGGGTTACGCGTTCAAATCCCCGTCACGTCAAACATGTTTGCACTTTCAGCGGTGGGGGCGTTATAATGTACAGTCAATCCCACTATTCGTTGGTAAAAGAGGAGCCCAAGAGTTGGCGGTGGATAGTGATGACTAGCTGCTTTCCCTGTAGTCTTACACTGCTAAATTAGGGACGTCCAGCGCAGATAGCCCACGTATAACTTTGTGCGAAATTCAAAAACAAACAAACTCTCCATCTCCCCACCTTCACCGAATAGTAGGATTTGACCATCAACCTAAAGTGGGGAACGCTATTTTACGGCAACAGGACGTGAACCCGCGACCTATAACATCGCTGTCCGGTATGTCAGCTATTGGTCAACTCTTGTTAAGAACACCAAGAGTCCTGTTGGTTCACTTAGGCTGTCCCCTTTACTACACTAATTTCTAAAGTAAAGCCAGCCCTTATAATTAAAATATTATCTAAACCTTCTGTTTAACTCCCTCAAATTACTGCAATTTCTACATATGACAGCAACTCATCCCAAAACCGTTTTTTTTTTGTGTTTTTTCTTGTAACAAAGCCACGTCGGGCTATCTGCTGAGCCTACAGAGGGGAATCGAACCCTTTATTTTAGTGTTGTAAATCCGTAGACTTACCGCTGTACTAGCGGGAGACCATTTCAAAAGCACACTAGATTGTTATAAAAATTAAATTGCCTTAATTTAAGATGACACCAAAACCTCCAAATATATATTTATATATTTGTTACTTTTATCTCCCCCCCCAGAATAGTGATATCTTTACCAACTTACTCCGCTAGAAACCGAGATTTGATCCCGGTAGTGGGCAGAGCACAGATAACAAATTGTGTAGCTTAGCGATTAATTGCAAACAAACAAACGTACTGTTCTCAACATTAAATACAAAAAACAGAAACATGCATCAACATTATCCGTTCTCTTTACAATATATGAAGAACTGTTTCAACTACGAATTAAAAACTCCTAGAGAAAAACAGCCCGGCATGGCCAGGTGGTTAAGGCGCTCGATTCGTAATTTGAGGGTCGTGGATTCGAATTCCAATCACACCAAATATGCTCGTCTTTTTAGCCGTGGGAGCGTTATAATGTGACGATCAATCCTCCTATTCGTTGGTAAAAGAGTAGCCCAAGAGTTGGCGGTGGGTGGTGATGACTAGCTGCCTTTTCTCTTGTCTAACACTGCTAAATTAGGGACGAGTAGCCCTCGTATAGCTTTGGGAGAAATTTAAAACAAACCAAACCTAACCTTGGAAAAAAAATGTTTTAATTAGGACCCCTATTGAGAGGAATTGTTTCTATTAATAATTTAAAATCATTGTTGTAAGAAAAGCAAACAAAAAAATATATTCTTTCAAAAGCTAACTTTATGAAACACTTGGACTGTAGCGTTTACCTGTAACTACCATACTAATATTATGCAAAGCACTGTCTACAAAATCCAGACAACAAGCGTTCTGAGAATGTTGAATGACACTTCAACTTTCTTACTTCTAGTCAGTTGAAAATAGAATCAAAATTCTCATCTTCAAATATTTTTTCACTGAAGAAATTTCTAGAATTAGAAATCATGTGTTATCCTGTAGGTAAAACCGTTAAACACAGAACAAACAATGTCAAGATGTTTTTAACTCATAATTTGTTTTTACTGGTATGACTTCTGCTTTTAAGGGTCTTTTAGCCAGATCTGTAATGAATTTAAAGCATTTCGTGCATAAACAGTTTAAAAAAAATCTTTTTTAGTAATCCATTGGGGGTCCATGTGGACACTATAGGTAACCCTTCAATTAAAGTTCTTCTCTGGTTCATCCTCATTTGAAATGTAAACGTAAACATGGTGTGATAAATTTCGTGGCTTAAAATAATTTATTCTGAACGATATATTTGGTAACAAAATAGTTTATTCTAAACGATAAATTTTGGGTTAAAATAATTTATTCTGAACGATAAATTTTGAGTACAATAATTTAATGCGAATGGTAAATTTTAGAACGTATCCGCATTTGGGTATCAGATGTAAACAGCAGACATGTAATGAAACATTTGAACCTATTTAATTTTTCACAGAATAATACTTACCATCATGTAACACTTGTAGTTTAAACTGTGTGACTGGTCCCAGAACTAGAAGTTAAACAATATTATAAAACAAACTTATTTAATTCTGAATACAATGTACAGCTGCGATTTCTTCTTTTGAACGTAGTTAAAAGTTATCATAGGCTAGTGTATACACACTTGGTATATATGTATACATATATGCATATGTACGATAAATATATAAATATGCACGTGTATATAATATATAAATGTATGCACAGCAACAAATGTAATGTTTTATAGCATTTTATAAAACCCATGGTGTACAGAACACATCTAAAATACTGTTAAAAAATCAATGGTTTATTTGAAACTACAGAAAAGATGTTCCGCTAACAAGATCTATAGGTGATAAGTCTTACGTTGTATACGGGGATCTAGAAGTAGACCCCGAAACGTATAATTTACATTTGGTTCTGCCTATGGTGCTAAAACTCTATTGAAGCGACGTTTGAGAGAACCATCTAAAGAGCACTAGGGGTGAAGGGGCATCCTTCTGGTGATTCTATTCTGCTGAGCTCTCAGGGTGAAATAAGGTCTACCCCCTGGACCTTCTAAATAGTAGTTTCGTCGAAGTTTAAATAGGTGGCCCTCTTGTTGACACCTTCCGAAGACAGCTTAAGTGACCGTTGTCATTTTCAAGTTTTTACGGACGTGACTAACTCGTTGTTGTCGCCGTGGTAACCTCTACGTGTGAAATGGAAAGCGGGAACGTCTTGTAGTCTTGGAGACAAAAGCACTAGAAAGGTACTATTCATTGCTAAGTGCAAGCGAGTTGTGTTGCATACGTGGTAAAAAAAATGAATACCTGGTGTGTTTGTTTCTAATCCTGTTTTATATTTTGTGTAGAAACCGTTTTAAACAAACACATAAAGAAAACATAAAGACCTCTTTAATGCTACCTTACACGTTCTTGATGAGTTTCTATGACGTCAATAGCTTTAGAATTAGAAAATATTAAATATCAGTCTTTTGGAATGTCGTTGCTTGTTTATATATGTATACGTATATGTGTGCCTACACACATATACGGGCGTCCGCAGGATAAGGCAAGGGAGCCTTCCCCTCCGAATTTCTGAAAAATACTTGTTTGAATAGTTTATTTAAAAATTGTATAAGAAAACAACAGCATTTTGATGTAAATCACGAAATGAGGTGTACATCAATAAGTCATAATACACCACGTGATAGTATTCAATAAGTCATAATAAACCACGTGATAGTATTCAATAAGCCATAATAAACCAGTTGATAGTATTCAATAAGTCATAATAAACCACGTGATAGTATTCAATAAGTCATAATAAACCACGTGATAGTATTCAATAAGTCATAATAAACCAGGTGATAGTATTCAGTAGGTCACAATAAACCACGTGATAGTATTCAATAAGTCATAATAAACCACGTGATAGTATTCAATAATTCATAATAAACCACGTGATAGTATTCAATAAGTCATAATAAACCACGTGATAGTATTCAATAAGTCATAATAAATCAGGTGATAGTATTCGATAAGTCATAATAAATCAGGTGATAGTATTCAATAAGTCATAATAAACCACGTGATAGTATTCAATAAGTCATAATAAACCACGTGATAGTATTCAATAAGTCATAATAAACAATGTGATATTATTCAATAAGCCATAATAAACCAGGTGATTGTATTCAATAAGTCATAATAAACCAGGTGATAGTATTCAGTAAGTCATAATAAACCACTTGATAGTATTCAGTAAGTCATAATAAACCAGGTGATAGTATTCAATAAGTCATAATAAACCATGTGATAGTATTCAATAAGTCATAATAAACCACGTGATAGTATTCAATAAGTCATAATAAACCACGTGATAGTATTCAATAAGTCATAATAAATCAGGTGATAGTATTCGATAAGTCATAATAAACCACGTGATAGTATTCAATAAGTCATAATAAACCACGTGATAGTATTCAATAAGTCATAATAAACCACGTGATAGTATTCAATAAGTCATAATAAACCACGTGATATTATTCAATAAGCCATAATAAACCAGGTGATAGTATTCAATAAGTCATAATAAACCACGTGATAGTATTCAATAAGTCATAATAAACCACGTGATATTATTCAATAAGCCATAATAAACCAGGTGATAGTATTCAATAAGTCATAATAAACCAGGTGATAGTGTTCAAATTTCATGGTAAATAGTCTGCACTCTCGCACGCACACTCGACTCGTCATGTAAGGGTAGTGGGTCCAAATCCCCCTCACACCAAACATGCTCGCTTTTTCAGCCGTTGAGGTGTTACAATGTGGCGGTCAATCCAACTATTCGTTGGTAAAAGAGTAGGCCAAAATGTAGCAGTTGGTGTCGATGACTAGCTGCCATTCTTCTGGTCTTTCACTGCTATGTTAGGAACGACTGAAAGGATGAGCATATTTTGTGTGACAGGGATTCAAATCAGCGCCCCTCACATAATGAGTCAAGTGCCCCTAACCATTTGGCTATGCCGGTCTCGTCAGTATGCGTAGTTTATTTACTATAAATGGTTCTATTGCTGTATACGATACTTTTCCAGAAAAGTTATATTGAATTAGTAAGATAAAAGGAATTATAGATTATATATATATATATGTATACATATATATCAAATTTCTGTTTTTCTTTCAAGCTGTTATCAACGTACTAAGTCAGCGTGGATCAGAGATATTTCTGGCATCTGGTGAGCAAATAAGCAAGTGAATTTTCACAAATCTGGTTAGAATTATATACACTAGATGTCAGGAGCGTAAATTGCCATAAATACAGTATCATTGCTTCAAGTTTGAAAAATAGATATAATAGATATCGGACTGTAGATGGTCAAAATATATTTTTTGTTCTAATACCAAATCAGAAAACATAGCAATATGATTTCTCAAAGTCAAATAATAGAAAAATCGGGCATTTTTTAGTATACATTTTTAACATAAATAGCTAAAAAGGCTACTGATATTATTGGCAGAAATATTCTTCCAATGCTTGAGAAAGAGAGTTAGCCTGTTTTCACGTCAGAGATTATCGTCTGTCAACGTAACCTTTGGGACTGCCATCTGGTGGTCAGTTTTCTCAAAAGTTTACACCTAAGATTATCAAGTAAAGTTCCAGTTAACAACTTACATTTCAGATTCTCTCAGACTGATCAACGTAAGTCGACAACTTAGATCTGGGATTGTCATCTGGTGCTTAATTGAATAACTTAAATAACCTTAAATTATTTCTGTAACAGCATACGTTGAAACTAATAGTAAATGGTGTTTCCTATAGCTTCATGTGCACACTAGTGGCACAGTAGTATGTCCTTGGACTTACAAAACTACAAACCAGGTTTCGATACCTGCAGTGGACAGACCACCGCAATCTCATTATGCTTAATTACAAAAACAAGCACGTAACTTCGTGCGAAGTAATTTCAAACCAATTTGTTAAATACTGGGACAAAATTACAAATATAAAGGCTATTAACACTACACTGTCAATGTTTTTGTCTCCTATGTTTTGCCACACCCTCTTAACCCGGTATGGTCAAGTGGTTAAGACACGCTAATCCGGGGGTCGCGAGTTTGAAACTCAGTCACGCCAAACATGCTCGCTCTTTCAGCCGTGAGGGCGTTATAATGTGACGGTCAATCCCACTATTCGATGGTAAAAGAGTAGCCCAAGAGTTAGTGGTGGATTGTGATAACTAGCTGCCTTCCCCTCTAACCTTACACTTCCAAATTAGGGACGGCTAGTGCAGTTAGCCCTCGAGTAGCTTTGAGCGAAATTCAAACCAAACCAACTACATTTTGATGTAGTTTCGTTTCCATAGATATCGTGAAGTCACCAAAAACTGATCACTTTTGAGAAAAATACGTAACAACAATTTTCAGTGCAAAATATTCATACACCAAGATGACAAAGAGTAAGTCCTTGTGCTTAACAGTTAGTTAGTGTCACAGAAGTCGTAGACACTGAATAAATTTTAGTCTGATAGAAGTTATAATCGGACATTTAAGCAAAAGTCTTATCATTTTAATTACAAAAATTGATAAGTGAAACCAAGAAGGATATGCCATAGTACCCTAACCACATTATATGTGAGATAACAACTACTGATGAGATAGTACCATAACCACATTATATGTGAGATAACAACTACTGATGAGATAGTACCCTAACCACATTATATGTGAGATAACAACTACTGATGAGATAGTACCATAACCACATTATATGTGAGATAACAACTACTGATGAGATAGTACCCTAACCACATTATATGTGAGATAACAACTACTGATGAGATAGTACCGTAACCACACTATATGTGGGATAACAACTATTGATGCGATAGTACCCTAACCACACTATATGTGGGATAACAACTATTGATGAGATAGTACCCTAACCACATTATATGTGGGATAACAACTACTGATGAGATAGTACCCTAACCACATTATATGTGAGATAACAACTATTGATGCGATAGTACCCTAACCACACTATATGTGGGAAAACAACTACTGATGAGATAGTACCCTAACCACACTATATGTGGATAACAACTATTGATGAGATAGTACCCTAACCACACTATATGTGGGATAACAATTATTGATGCGATAGTACCCTAACCACACTATATGTGGGATAACAACTAGTGATGAGGCCTTTTGCATAATACTTGGGTTCATCGTTGGTTTCGAATTTCGCGCAAAGCTACACGAGGGTTATCTGCGTTAGCCGTCCCTAATTTAGCAGTGTAATACTAGAGGAAAGGCAGCTAGTTATCACCACCCGTCGCCAACTCTTGGGCTACTCTTTTACCAACGAATAATGGGATTGACCTTCACATAATAACGCTTCCAGTTCAGAAAGGGTGAGCATGTTCGATGACTCAAACCAGCAATTCTCATATTGCGAGTCGAACACCTACACCACCAGCCCATACGAGGTCCTTCAAGCTGGAATGATAACTAACTCCACCCTCATGGCAGTAAAAGTAGACGACATGAAATGGGATCTGATTGGTAATCCACGAATACATCTGAAATGAATAGCTCTGAACGACGAAGTTTTGTATTATGACGCCGCAAATTTTTTGTCTGTAAAATTTAATAAATATATTATAACCACTAATGTTCTTATTGAAATAGACGAAACCTGTCGGAGAATTTTCCCAACAAACGGATGTGACGTATTCGTTTGCCTGCAATAAATCCAAATTTCTGCAGGGGCAAGTCTGTGGACAAAAAAACGCAAAAAGACTAGTTTTGATTCTCATCGTGGACATAGCACAAAGAGCCCATTGTATAAGTTTGTGCTTAACAAGAAAAACAAACAATGAAATTCTCTGATTTTTAAACTGGCAAAGCATTTCTTACTGAGAGTAATTGTACAGAAGTTTATAGGAGGGAAATTGTAAACGTGTTACTAAGGTTTTAAAATATTCCTGGGACTCGAGCTTTTAAAGCGTTAATAAACTTTTCTTATTAGTTTCGGATCCAATGACTTTCATAAAAATCTAATTACTTCTTTCCTTTGCCTGTTCGGATTATAAAGTCATCAAGTGTTTAGTTCTTCACATTACGTAAATATTATATTTCATCTCTGAGAACTTAACACGTTTGAATTAATGTTTCACTATTTATGAATTTTATAAACTAAGTACCGACGTACAGCATATTATGATATCTTATAAAATATGTCAGTCATACTATACCTGCTACATTCAGTGCCGACGTGACATTTCGCCTAATAATAGGGATCACTGGCGTTGTTACGATACGACACAGTAGTGGCTGCTTATGCTATCAAACTACATATTATTGAATTGTATGTGTCTGTCAAAGTAAGCTTGTATGTAGTTCAGTGTCTACACTTTTAATGTATACCACAAAATGCCTATGATATCTGGTACGTATGGGATTTTGCGACAAAACTATTTTTATTTCTATTTCCAGTGAAGTAATTGCAATAACACTGTATAGATGGCAGCACAAATCACGCGTTTATATAATTTTATTAATTTATTATTTTATTAACTTAAAAATACAACCAGAAATAAATGTTCACAAAAATATTCGAAAATAATGTTTATAGTAGCTACTGTGGTCTGTACTTTGAGTAAAGCTACACGAAGGCTCTCTGTGTTAGCCATCTCTAATTTAGCAGGACTCTCTGTGTTAGCCATCTCTAATTTAGCAGGACTCTCTGTGTTAGCCATCTCTAATTTAGCAGGACTCTCTGTGTTAGCCATCTCTAATTTAGCAGTAATAGACTAGAGGGAAGGCGGTTACTCATCCTCACCCACTGCCAAACTCTTAAGTTACTATACTACTAACGAATAGTGGGATTGACCGTCACATGTAACACCCCAACATTTGAAATGGATAGCATGTTTGGTGTGACGAGGATTCGAACTTGCAATCCTCAGGTAATGATTCAGGAGCCCTAACTACCTGGCCATGCCAGGCGGTGGTCTCTGACGAAAGTAATTAAAGAAACTTATTATTGAGGTACTAAGATCAAGTTACGAGTGTTACACTTGCACTGAACGCTTAAAAACAACCTTTCAAAATGGCGCTTGGAGGTACCACAACTTGCCTAGTATGTGACGTAGTTAATTCCTCGGTTTGGAGTTTTAACAACTGATACATCTTTATAAAAATATCTTAAATGATAGAATAAAAATTGTCTTTTATTTTATATATGAATCTTTCATATGTTAAGACAAATAATTTATTATCAAAAAGGTTCTTTCGCAAATAACTAAAGTTAAATTAATGAACATTTTATATCGTACTTTACCAAAACAAGAATAAATGCTCTGCTCGTTCAACTTTTGTTTAAGCCTAAAACCAACAGATTTTTCTTTATTCGTAGT
Organism: Tachypleus tridentatus; assembly: GCF_004210375.1. Taxonomy (NCBI): domain Eukaryota; kingdom Metazoa; phylum Arthropoda; class Merostomata; order Xiphosura; family Limulidae; genus Tachypleus; species Tachypleus tridentatus. Next base: position 82,977,985 of record NC_134826.1, on the reverse strand, counting down.
CCTTCTTCACTGTTAACCCAAGGAACGATTTTAAATTGTCTTCTATTTGTATGTAAATTAAGTTCGTTCAGCGCATGTTTCCTAATACTTGAAAATTACATAGATCTTGAAATAGGATGTTCTTCTACGTGGATTATTAAACACCTGGTGGTGGAATCAATATTACATCTAGGACATTTATATTCATACACCACATTGGTAGTTTTAAAGACAGGCGTAGGTTTGTTTGCTTTAGAGTATAGCCACATTTGGCTGTCTGTTGTGTCCACGTCGGGGAATCTAACCACGGATTCTAGTGTTGCGAGTCCGTAACTTTACTGCTGCTCCACTGGGGACAATAGGTACAGGATATTTATATCCGAGAGAAAATTACTGTAATTTAACTTCAGACTTAAAGACACATCTCAACTCTATTTGAGGATAAGCTCGATGACATAGCTTACTAAACTAATTTCTGATCAGCATATCCTGTTTTTCATTATACAGGAGGACAAATTATTATTAGTATTTTGATTATAACATTCCAGTAAGGTAAAGCAGAAATACTTGTGTTGTTTAAGTAGTTTTGTTTGAGCATGGCGGCCAGAGGCCCGGCATGGCCAGGTAGGTAAGGCGATCGGCTCATACTCTGAGAGTCTCGGGTTCGAATACCCGTCGCATCAATTTGGTAGTATAAGCCTAGAGGGAAGACAAATCATCTTTACCTCTTACAACCAAATCTGCCCCCCGCTTGTACAGCGGTATGTCTCCGGATTTACAACGCTAAAATCAGGGGTTCGATTCCCCTCGGTGGGCTGAGCAGATAGCCCTTTCTGGCTTTGCTATAAGAAAAACACACAAACACACACAACCAAATCTTGGCTACTCTTTTACCAATGAATAGTGGGACTGATTGTCACAGTATAATGCCCTCACGACTGAAATGACGAGCATGCTTGGTGTGCTGAGGATTCGAACCTTCGACCGTTAGATTAGGAATTGAGTGCACCTGACCGTTAACATCAGCATACCTACTGTCAGGACAGTTTAAAAATATCTCAACATGTTCAATATATTTTAACCTAATAGAAATATTTTCTGTGAACTGTGAGGGGCGTTCTTCTAACCAAGATTTTCCATGGTGACGCCAATTCTTGGTAGGTATTTGAGTTAAATTATTATTTCGTTCCTCCGAAGGAGGAAAAAAATAAACCGGGGCGGTCAGAAACTCTTGTTTCTCTTTACCCCGGCCCGGCATGGCCGAGGGTGTTAAGGCGTGCGACTCGTAATCTGAGGGTCGCGGGTTCGCATCCCGGTCGCGCCAAACATGCTCGCCCTTTCAGCCGTGGGGGCGTTATAATGTGACGGTCAATCCAACTATTCGTTGGTAAAAGAGTAGCCAAAGAGTTGGCGGTGGGTGGTGATGACTAGCTGCCTTCCCTCTAGTCTTACACTGCTAAATTAGGAACGGCTAGCACAGATAGCCCTCGAGTAGCTTTGTGCGAAATTCAAAAACAAACAAACAAACTCTTTACCCCACACGCGGCTGAAGTTAGTTTAGCACATAACTTGAAGTGGTAATTACTTTGACTATCACTGAAAGATTTATGATGTTTTTGGACGAGTGAGGCTGTGAAAAGGGCTCAGCGAACCTGAAAGTGTGAGATGAGCCAGGTTTTTTTACGAATTGAAGGGGAACCCTAGCATTGTTTCCATGGTATCTTGAAGTCAAACTAGAATATAAAGGAGGTAATCGAGATCCCATAGCAACACCGCCAAGTTTATCACAAATGTCACTCTTAATCAGGAAACGGGTTTCTTTGGCGGAAAGTTTGTTTATTTTTTAATTGCGCGCAAAGCTACACGAGGGCTATCTGCACTAGCCGTCCATAATTTTACAGTGTAAGACTAGAAGGAAGGCAACTAGTCATCACCACACTCCTCTAATTCTTGGGCTACTCTTTTACCAACGAATAGTGGGATTGACCATCATATTATGACGCCCTCACGGCTAAAAGAGCAAGCATATTTGGTGTGATGCAGATTACGAGTCGAGTGCCATAACCACCTGGCCATACCGGGCCCTACACAGATGTACCATCTATAAATAACAGCAAATGTTTCTTTATTTGTCGATTGACTGGCTAATAAAATCTCGTGACATTTCAGACAGGGATATAACATAATCCATCACTAAGAACTAAACCCCCTACAATTTCACACCAGAGATGCTAGAAACGTGTGTTTGCATTAATTAGACTCTCGTTTTTCACTGAATATCACAAGTAATATGATTTTTCAAAATTTTTATCGCTGCAACTAAAAGCTGCTAAAGAGTCTTATTAATTGTTCACTCTCTTTTATCAGTTCCAGAAGCAGAATTTTAATCACTCGGTTACGTTCCTTTGAAAGTTATTTCGTTTCAATGCGCCACATGTTTGCTGAGACAAACGTAAAGGACGGGCAATTTCCAATACGCCAAACGTTTATTTACACGACAAAAAGTGAAGCCCCCTATTGTCAGAATATCTCATCAAATTCAGTTAGTTCGATCGAATGACAATAAGCCGAGCCTTTAGAAGAACGTACTCTTGTCACAGCGTCGAGAGAAGTTTAAAGGTCAAAGAGCAGATTAATATATGTGAAATGTAAAATTACTATCCACTTATTTATTCAGCTTTCTATTTATCTCTCTATCGAGTTTAATATACATGCAATGTGTAAGGAAAGATACTGCACTTTACTCTGCTGAAGAAAGAAATTTTAAAGTCGATTAATGATGTTAGTTGACCTGTTCCACTATAAGATGAGATTTTTAATCCAGTTAAGTGTTCCATTTAACTAGTTCCATTATAGAATAAAACTTTCAACCCAGTCAAGGGTTTTATTTGGCTCGTTACATTATAAAAGGTTGGTCTCTTACTACTTTAATTGAGGTATACGTTTTAGTAGAAAAATTTACTTCATGTGAGAAATTTTAATCGGAAACAGACCGTCACATTATTACGCCCCCACGGCTGAAAGGGCGAGCATGTTTGGTGTGACCGAGATTCGAACCCACAACCCTCAGATTACGAGTCGAACATCTTAACCCACCTGGCCATGCCGGGCGCGTGAGGTGTAATACGTAGGTTTAGCTTGCTTGCTAATGTCTCTATAAACAAAGATTACCAGAGATTATTAAAATTAGATTATGTTTTAGCAATATATATACTACTAGTGTGTGACTTCCACTAAAATTCAAAAGCTCAAATAGGAGTGGAACTCTTAAATTATGGATGGCTGGCGAAGAGAGTCCTCGTGAACTTCAAATCCAAATCAAAACGGAGAAAAAAAGCAATCAAAGAAAAAGTTTATTTTGAAAACAAGAAAAAACACAAAAAACACATATTTATTGAACGGATACAAAACTCTTGGCCACTGATAAGTAGATAGTCACATGATAAGTAGATAGTCACATCTGTTGGCAGCTGCCTTTTGAAATAGAATACTCAAATCAAACCTTAAAAAATGACACCACAACTGAGAGTTGTTGTCATAGTAACACGTCCCGTGTTAATACTATGCTTGTGTGCAAGGGGAAGAAAAATACAGCCAAGGGAATAAAAATGATGAGGGAAGTTTGTTTTCTTTGTCGTGATCCACGGGCAACAATGTTGGTAGTTTTAATATCGTTATGAATTAGATAAGGAACCACTAAACATGGGGTTGGTTAACAAAAGTTGGGAAAACAGGAAGGTTAAAATGTCATATGAAATTGTTTCCATAAATAATTTCCAAGTTTTTAACTTCACTTGTAATTAATTTACTTTTCTGACGTAAAACAAAACTAATTGTGATGTTAGGTGTTATGCATAACCGTGAGAAGCTAAGATGACCCAAGATTACAGCGGGACTGAACATGTGCCAGTCAATTCAAGATATGGCAAATTTATATGTTTGATATATACTGCTTCAGTACCTCTGTTCTGTGGGTTCTTCTTTAGAAGGTCACTTGAAAGGAAAGCTAAAGATGTTGGGGAAAGAACTGTTACAAAGGAACAAACAATAGAATCGGACTTTGAATGCACTATGGTAAACACGTTGTGAGCTCTGATCTTAAGCAATGAGCAAAAAAGGTAGAGATGGACGTTAAACGTTGCAGTGTTTATGTGCTTAAAGAGCATTCCAAGATGCTTTGTTATGATGACTATAGGTCTTCAGTTTATCGATGTTTGTGTGTCAATGCTCAAACAACTCTGGTTTTATAATCTTTAATCAATTACAGAATTGTACATCAGCGAATAAAACACAAATATTCAGTGTATAAAGTTAACGTGTTTAAAAACTTCTAATGCAACAGTGTACACAGAAGAAAGGGGAGAGAAGCTGAAACAGTATATACAGAAGAAAGGAAAGAGAAGCTGAAACACTGTATACAAAAGAAAGAAGGAGAGAAGTTGAAACAGTGTATACAGAAGAAAGAGAGAAAAGAAGCTGAAACAGTGTATACAGAAGAAAGGGGGGAGAAAAGGTGTAACAATTTATACAAAAAAAAGGGGAAAACAGTTGAAACAGTGTATACAGAAGAAAGGGGAAGAGAAGC